>NC_056742.1:110249508-110257008 GCF_019279795.1 Protopterus annectens | reverse complement strand
CTTGTTGAATTTTGCTTTGTTATATTAAATTAGTGTTTTATCGAAGGATTGTGGTGGTCTACACTGGTTTGTTCGCTAAAGATTTTTTTGTACTCTGTGGACCTTCAGTCAGTTTTCTCAATTTGTTTTCTTTGCTGCTAGCCTTGTATAGCTGCCTGACACAGTCGACTACTACACACTCATGAAGCAATGCATCCATGCATGTCAGTACTTGCACCCCGTCTGTGTGTTTGTGTGTTGCATGATCACATTCACACTCACTACAACCCCCATTGGCAAACTGAAGCAGGCTTTCCAGTGTCAGACACCTCCACATACCATTTCCCCATATAAGCTCTGTATGACCCCTGTGGTGCATGTGATACCTGCACAGTAATGTATTGTGGCAATCTCACTAGTGATGAGTTGTATTCCTGGCCCTGCCATGTGTGTCAATGTGTGTGCATCCCTGTGAGAGTGTGGCTGTGTTGATACTAGCACCTGTTCATGCAGACAGGCATGTGTACTACACCTACCGTATAGATACCATATCCCTGTTGTGGATGCCACTCACCATCACATATATGTTTTGAGGGCTCCTCAACATGTAACCTATGTGGCGCATCTGATAACTGAATAGAAATGTGATAGCACTATATAGTCATCAGGGGTTTGATACCATGTGGTGGTAGGTGTGTGACACACACATGCTTAAGTTTTACTCTCCCACCCCTCCCTGACTTTACTTTGCCTCTGTGTGCCTCTCTCACTCCCTCTCTGGTGGATGTGGAGACCTACACCTGCTTTGCTTAGGCAGCTGCATGTGTATTGTAAGTGATGCTCATAATCAGCTGATGGACTCTGCATGAATTGCAGCCCTCCTCTAGCTGATTGCATGTGGAACAGCTGTGGTAACAGTCCCATAGCCAATTGCATGGAAACACACTCCAATATCTAGGAACATCATATTGGTGTTGGGCCTTTTCATGCACTGTGAGCAGGAACTAGATCTGGTGTTTGGTAAACAGCATCACAGGTGGATTGGGGATTTACCTCTAAGAACATACACTGTGGAAACAGGCCAACACACAGGAACGGGATGTGCCTGACTTGACTACAGACTGTAAGTGCTGCTATACTGCAATTGCAGTAATGTTGGTTTTACATGTTGTGTTTGGATACGGCTGTCCTACATGTTTTAATACATGTCATGTCATAGCTATGTTTATGAGGAAACCCCCATCTGTAGGGTCATCTGCAGACTGGGCAGTGTGTGGTGCCTTTTGTTTCTTGTGTTACCCACAGAGCACCTATCTGTGAACCGCAGAAGGCAGTGTGAGGATTGTAGTCTGCAGATGGTGACAGCCTTGAGAGTTACTGGCTTCATATCCCTCATAGGACATATGCTGCAACAATCCCTGTTACAACAGTAAATGTATGAGGTCATCACAGCAACATCTCAATATTGGCCCTGTGTTTGTGCCTCCAGCCACAGCTCTGTCAACCTTTGTACATATGTCATGCATTAAGAGGTGCATATGTGCTGTACACCATATTTATTTACATCATATCTGATAACAAGCCAGTGAGATATCAGACTGCAACACATGTTATGTACAGTAGGGGTTATACTTGATGACATAACCTGGACATTCTGTGGTTGTATGTACAGTACTGAGGTATGTGTACTTATGGTGATTGTTGACAGTGTGTGTATTGTTAATATGTACCTTGGCCTGTGTACAGACTGTAGTAGATGTCATTGCTCTTGGTCCTGTTCTATTTGATGTTACATGCTGCTCCATTGTATGGTACCCTATCTGCTTACATGTCTGTAGTGCCAAACACACACATGTCCCATACCACAGATAGGCATCAGACCATACTGTGTAGCGGCCCAGTATAAGTAGGGGTAGTGTGTGAGAGGCACATATGAGGATGGTGTTGAATAGATAGTCCATATACTGCAATATTACGCTAGCTTACCATATGTGGCTGTGTTCACATTGGTTGTGGTTATGCACTTTCACACAGGTGTCTGTTACTCTATGTTGTGACATGCCTGTAGAGCCTGCTATATATGCAGGTACATGTGTATTCCCTCATAGGAAATGTAGGCCAGTGTTGAGCCACTCTGCCTGTAGCCTGCACAGTGCTTTGTTGCATGCCTAGCAACTTAGTGTACTTACCCAATGAGATGTCATGTCCAGATACTTGCCAGATCTACTGCTGCCAGGCTACCATAACAGTCATGTATGTCAGAAAAAGCAGTGGGATACTGTACAGATGTATGTCAATAACTAGTGGGTAGTATGTGACCATGGCACCTCTGTACCAGTGGTTATTATGTGTCAGGATATACAGGGGAGAGTAAATGCATAACCTATGGGGGCAAATTTATACTAGTAGTTACATGTTATACCCATCTACATGGCTATTAACATCCACATTGTCAGGCTTGGTCCACAAGTCTTGCACTAAGGGATCCTGTGTATACCTCTGGACTGTCCAGAGTGTGTCAGACTGTCCACATATATTGGCCATATTGCTGCTGTAGTCCACAGGAGCATTACTGTGCTAGTGGTGGTACTGTACTATGATGTCCTTAGGATGTATGTCAGTAGCCAATGGTGCACATGTTAAAAGCAGATGTGATCTACCACACACACCATTTCTGTGAAGACAATCCCTATTACAGCAGCAATAGTCTGCAAATATACCTGCAATACATACCTGACATCCCCTTCCACTATGAAGTTGGGACTATTGGGACTGAGGTAGGGCTCCAATCCATGTCAGGACATATGGTGAACATATATGTATATCTAATTATCCATATATCTACATAGATATATACATACATACATATCGACATACGTAGATGGATATGTATATGTACACACACACACACACACACACACACACACATATATATATATATATATATATATATATATATATACATATAAACACAGATATATATATATATATATATATATATATATATATATATATATATACAGAGCAATATATGTCTACACATATAAAGACAGAGATACATATGCACATATACGTATGGATATCTACATATATATTGACAGTAGTAGGTATATCAGAATAGATATGTATGCACATACAGTTGTACATATCTACATATATACCAACATAACTATGTATAACTGTACACATAGGATGTGCATACATATATAGCTATATATACTTATATATACATATATGTATATATATATATATATATATATATATATATATATATATATATATATTTATATCTATATATACTTATATCTATATATACTTATATCTATATATACATACATGTGTATATATATATATATATATATATATATATATATGTACATACGAAGAGATTTACACATGGCCATATATATGTTGCACTATACAGATGTGTATGCAGGCATATGCATGAGCATACATGTGTATTTACATGTAGACTTATATAGACCTATTATATGTATATAACCATATTCCTGTCATGTGTAAAGCTCATGGTTGTGTATACCCTCCCAGATGTATCTCACTGTATGTATCTGCTATCTGTACATTATGATAAAACAACATATGTGATGCAGCAGTCATATTAATAACAAGGACTACACAATTTAGGAAGTAAAGGCAATTTTTCAGTATTACTCAATATGTGTATTGACAGCTATATTGGTAAAACAATAGCTGTCTTCACAGTGGTCATGACGTAGGGGGTAAGTGTTGTGACTTTAGTGTACAGGATCCTGAGTTCAGATACTGCAAGGACTGTTTATTTTGTTGCTGGGCAGAACAAGGGCTGCCATATACAGAGTGGTTAAGGCAGTGTTGAGCAGCTGTAAGCGTGTTTGCATGTGTTTGCAAGAAGCTAAGCAGTGCTAAGCTATGGGTAAACGTATGGGCACTTACTGGGTAATGATCTGTCATGTGGAATGCAACTGTGGACTACCGTCTGTACAGCACATGCTACTGAGAGCTTCTGACATGTAGTTATGGCATACATATTGTTGTCAGACATCTATCTGTCAACGCACTCCTGCTACTGCATAGCTACTCGCCAAGCTGATGACTGTCAGTCCCTCTACAGATGTGCAGATGGCAGGTATCCAGCTGGGATTTGTACAGACTACCTAATCTTGATTGGCACTGACATGTCTGCCCAGCTGTGTAAGAAGTGACACATATAGGAGATGTCACCCTGTACACACCACATGCCACAGGTACCATCACTAAACCACCACAGTCAACTGAACATGCTTGGGCACAGGTCACCATCATAGACAATAACCATGTGTTGTAATGCATGTTGCATACATGTCAACTTGATCACCTCAGTGGCCATGTGCAGGAGGCACCTGGAGGATTGGCTGATGCATATCACTCACACCCTGAGGGTCACGACAGTAGTGTCTGTCAATAGATGCCCACTGCCATTTGGCAGGTGGCAGGATAACACTGTACACATAACCCCTACACAACCCATCCCCCCTTGGACAATAACTAGGTACACAGCTATGACCACCTGCAGGGATGCACCCCTGTGCTGACACATGTGTACATGTGCATGACTGAGTATAGCAGTGTCTGTGTGTTAGCACACCTGTACTTGGGAATTCCATGAGGGCCTTCACAATCAACGTAACACCTATTGCCTTAGTAAGTTGTCGCTGCTGCTATATGGGACATTACGTGTACCCTGTTAAGCCCCCCATACCGACTACATGAGCCTTGCAGTACCAGTACAACAGTGTTTTACAAATAGGGGGATAGGCATGGGATACCCATTGTGTTCTGGCATGTGTTTGTATGTGTGCATGTCCGTATATCTGTAGGGGACAGCCTTCCGAGGCCACATACTCCTATTACAATACACATTGCCACACAGTAGTACAGATAGTGCTGTTGATGCCCATAGGTGAGGCATGACAATGCAACACCCTACTACACATGTGGCATGTCATGAGATGCATATCCCTGTAGTATCACTGTTGGGGTATACTATGGGTTGTATCACAGTCGCTGCCAATGTGTGATGGTGGGTATGGCAGGGTGTCATCATGGGTTTCAGGGAGTACAATATCCACTGGGGGATGTGGGTGCTGTGTACACTGTCATTACACCAAGGTACACCCAGTATATATCCCATGCACCAAGTTATGGTTACCACTGTCACCATCAACCATACAGGTAACTGTTACCACAACCCAAGCCAGTTATTCATGTGATGTGTGCAGCCTACCTGTAACACATTGGACACACAATCAAGTTAGTTAGCAGCAATAGGCTCTGGTATCTCATATGTGGGTCTGGCTGTTATGTGTTTGTAAATGTGTATATGACAGTATGTCACACTACATATTGTCCAAATACACCCATCACAACCCCCATTAGCATGCTGTACATGTCTGTGGATGTTCTGCATGTAACATGTAACCTGGGACACACCTCACCCTAAATGCTGTGTGGTGTGTGCAATGTAAGCCACACACTTCAGTATCACTACATAGCTAGGTAGGGGTCTACTCCCAGTGTTACCAAGTAACAGTGTGCATGTATGTAGATGGGTCTGCATCAGGTTGCAGGGTATACACACCTCAGCGGGCGAGTGTTGGTATCTGATGAAGTCAAGGATGAAAACGTGTTGTGAAGTTTCAGCGTTAGTGAATTAAACTGTTCGTGTCACTTTTCCTGGATTCTGGTGCTTTTTTTGTGATTACTAGTGAACGTTGGGGCACCTGCCTTCTTCTGTGGTTATTTGTTGCTTTTTTCGAAGGATTTCCAGGCTTTGTGGCTATGGACAGCAACAAGAAGAGCAGCGAGATTGGAGAGCTTCGTAAGCTCATTGGCCAACTGACACAGTTGGTAGGACTGCTTACACCAGTAAGCCATTCCATGTTTATGCTTTTGTCGACGCTTTCTGTGCCTGGGAACCAGGAAGCAGCAGGGCGCTCTGCTTCGCACGAAGGAGTGCAAACTAGTAATGGTGATGAGGTTTGTGATAGAGAAACAGTAGATGGTGGTATGAGAGACAGTCTCGATGGATTCCCACACATTACGGTTGGAGCTGACAGTGCAAATCGAGTTTCAGAGGGTTCACGTAATCAGCGAAATGAGAATATTTTCCCGGACTGTGGAACTAATGCTAGAGAGCATACAGGTACTTTTCACCAGTTGAGAGATATTCTCAATGCTAAATATGACTTTGGCAAGAAAGCTTTTATACAGACTGCCAGTAAAACTTACTCTCAAATGTTAGATGAATTGGATTTTTCTTTACATAAATACAAAATTCTAGAAATGGACAACGCATACTTAAACATTGTTTAGAACTTAAAATTGTACCAAAGGGTCTTAGAGTTTGTAAATACCCGAATAATGTATTTGATGGTACTGCTTTTCACCAGCAATTGATTACAGCATTTGACAACTGTGGTTTTGAGATTATGAGGGCTATAATATCTAATAATGAATGTGAGAAAGAGAAAAGGTTTAGCCATGTTGAGCGTCTTAACAAAGATATTACGCATGATTTACTTTTTACTGTGGAAGAACATAAGAATAAATATTACAAATTGCTTAAGGATATAGAAAGTAAATGTTTGGATGTGCAAAATAGAAAACTAGGGAAAATAGAAAGGGATGTGAATGAGTATAAAAACAAAACACATTACCCTAAGCCCAGACAGTTTGGAAAGAGGGTGTTTACCTATAGTGTTGGTGAAAATGATACAGCTGTATTTGATGACAATGAAGGAGAGCCTTTAAATTTTCCTCCACTCAGAAGGTCCGAGAGACTGATGTACAAAGAACCTATTGATTATAGCTCAAAAAACTACCAAGTGAGGGAATGGGGGCCCCGAGCGAGGAATCACATGGGGTGGAAGAATTAAATATTTGCAATGATGGGCATAAATGGACATTCAATGATTTTAACATTTTTAACTATTCTAGCACCACTGTGAATAAAACCTTTTTTGACTTGTTTTCTAAAGGCTTTGGTTTCATACCCAAACAGAAAACCAATATTTTTAAGCTTTTAATTGACATTAAGTTATTTATTAGAAAGAAAAACCTAGAAATACTTTTTAATGGTAACAAAAAACACTTAGTGAGGGTAAACTAGTTCGTAAAAGTATGTTTAACCCGCCATTGCACCCACAACTAAAGAATTTTGAAGTAGTATTAGAAAACGAACTAAGGAAGTCACTCAAGACATATAATATGCAATCCAACTTAACTCAGGTTGAGCACAAAACCCTTAAATTAATTAGCAACAACAAAAATTTAAGGGTTATGAAACCTGACAAAGGTGGGGGGGTGGTACTTATGGACCACATTATATATGAAGGTAAAATGCAGGAGATTTTAAGTGACTCTATTAAATACACTAGGGTATCTATCAATGAAATAAACATGGCATACAATAAAATACATATGATGGTGAATGATTTACTAACAGAAGGACTAATAGATTTAGAGACACACAAATTTTTATAT
>NC_056742.1:110094508-110244508 GCF_019279795.1 Protopterus annectens | reverse complement strand
GGAAACAGTGGGACTGAGGTCCCCACCAATGGGCAGTCACTGCACCTTCACAGCCCCGATGGTGGCTGTGCTGAGGGCTGAGTCGCAGAGCCAGGCTGATGCTCTAATTGTGACATATGGCCCTCGAGCTGGAATGAGATCACCAAGCTGCTGGTTGATCTCTCTACGCACCATGACCACGACCTGGCAATGGGTGACAGGTGCCTGTCCACGCCTGCTCCTGGATGGGGTGAGCCCCATCCCCTGAGGCAGTTCCCACCCGATGGTGGTGCAGGACCAATGGACAGGGAGGTCCCGTGTTGGGCCTCAGACATGCTGGTGCCCAGTGTCACAGCCAGCTGAGGTGGGACAGGTGGGTCCGCTGGGACCAACCTTCCCAAGCATGCTATAGTGTTTAGATTTAATCATCATATGTGGGTTAGTAATAGTCAACACATTCCAGGGTTAGGTATAACAGCATGCATAGATATTCCCATTAACACAGACACCAGATTTGGAACAGTTGCATAACAAACAGAACACATGCATATATGGGACCACAGTGGTAATAAGAACAGCAAGCAGGTACATTGATGGTACCATGCCACCAATGTTGGAATAATTCAATATGGCACATGCATGGGAACAATTAAAATATTTATCAAACAACTGGACATTATCAGAAAATAGGTGTCATTACATACAAGTTGGGGTGGGTATGTTGATTATTGTTGGAGATACGGTGGGGGTTAGAGAAAGATGTCAATTAACAACTAGTATATTCCTGTAGTCCACATTACTTTACTAGTCAGTGCTGTTATCTGTACCTTACAAGTCTTAACTACACTACCCTATAGCCTTAGTTTGGACAGTGATATGGCTGTCATCATCATTACACATGAATTGGTTTTACCTGCAGTATACACCTCTTACCTGGTATACCTGTGGAGGGAACGTTTGTTAACACTAACTGTTTCTACACATACTCCCAGATTCCAGGTTGATGTTGTGCACATAGCTATCCAACTCTTTCTGCACAGACTCTGGCCATGTGTTGACCACATGCTGGTGTGCTGGGACATATCTATAATATTGCCCTCTTCCAGCTTTAGTGACCTGACACACACATATACATGCTTTCCTACACAGTTATATTATGTAGCACAGTGTGGGTGACAGTGATCAGTGATACTTTATTATTCAGAGAAACTGCAACACTCACAATTCCCTACAATACCAGAGTGAACAGTACCAGTACAGGTTATAATGGTCTTTATTTCTCATCACAGTGTTTGTATCCGACGTACCTGTGGGAGCAATGTTTGTTAGCACTACCTGACTGTTGCCACACAAACCTACAGATTACACAGTAGTATTATACACATACATCTCACTCTGTTACTGTACACACTCTGGTCACAACTTGACAACATGGGAGCGTAGATAGGACATACTTGAAATATTACTCTCCTAACAGTTTCAGTGGTTGCTACAGTGACAGGTTTGTTCTCATAGATGTTTGGCAATCACTTGTATTCCCTGTTTGCTGGCTAAACATCTGGGATCATCCCACAGACTTACCAGGGGGACAGGCAGCAGATATGGGCCCATATACTGGACATTCTGGCCTCATCTGTACAGTTTTGGGGTATGATTCTGTATGCAGCCTACATCCTCTCCCAGGATTCAGACCATGGCTGTGTCTGCTACAACTTAAACACTGTCTATCACAGTTGTGTCTGCTATATAGATATTGCTGTATACCTCCTATCTGAGTTCTGTCTTATTAATCCCCTGTGCTTTTGCATTCTGACCTTGTATTACAACACTCTTATATAAATCTCCTAGACAGTAATATTCTGTAGGACAGCGTGGGCGACAGTGATGTGTAATACCTAATTAATCAGAGCAACTGCATCAGTCGCAATGCCATACAATACCAATATAAACAGTACCAGTACAGGGTATCATTCTTGTATTTATGGGCACAGTGTTGGTATTTGGCAGACTTGTGGGGGAATTGTTTGTTAGCACTACCTGAATGTTCCCACATACAGTACCAGATTCCACATTACTATTATGCACATACATCTCACTCTGTTACTGTACACATCTGGCCACAACTTGACAGGTTGTGGTGTATATGGGGCATACGTGGCTTCTTAGTCTCATAAGGTTTTGGGGAGTTGCTAGTGTGCCAACTTTGTTCTCATAGATGTGTGTCAATCAGTTGTATTTCCTGTTTGCTGCCTATATTTCTGGGGTCATCCCACTGATTTCCCGGGGGGACAGGTTGATAGGCAACAGATATGGGCCACTTTACTGGACATTCTGGACATATCTGTACAGTTGTGGGGTATGATTCTGCATGCAGACTACAACCCTCCCAGGATTCGAACCATGGATGTGTGTGCTAAACAAAACAACAGTTCACATCTCATTTGCATGTGCTATTTGGGTTTTGTTGTCTGTATTTTCCCTGTTTTCTGTCTATTTGTCTGTCAGTTGTGCTAAATGGCCTCTGGGGATTACATCAGTCATATACAGGCATTTCTACACATTCAGTTTACGGTGCACAGTGTGGGTAACAGTGCTTAATAGCACAGTACTGTTACATGATTGCAAATCTACATTACCATATGATGCCAGAGTATACACATGCAGTCCAGCAGTTAGACCTTTATTGTCAGGCTGTTATGCTTTTATTTATATACATACTATATGAGAGTCTTCCTGCCATATTCTCCAGTGTATGCAGTACTTGCCTTGAACAATACAGGTTTTATACAGGCAATTGATTTACTACTACTTTCAGTTTTATTTCCTATGACAGTAAATGCATGAGTAGTACTGACCTGCCTCACGTCTCAACCTCACCAGGCGACTGGTGTGGGCCTCCTGGTTCGTGGCCTGCTCCATTGCAGCTGTGGGGGACATAAGAGAAATATTTAGCCATACCTATTCATGATATACCTGTGCTGGCAATTATTACACACATAGTGGGGTGATACTTACACACAACTGGAACATCCCATGCCGCTCTAGCCTCTTGGATCCACTGGTCCAAGAGGTGCCCCTTATGCTGCTTCAGGTCAGCATAGTGATGCCTGATCTGCTCACCACTTCGGGGTATGCCAATGGCACTGGTGAGGTCACGGGCGAGATGGTCCCAGGCCTCTGCCTTATATTGGGAACCCAGGTACTGGCCCTGCAGCAGTCTCTGATCATGGTCTTTGACAAGGAGTCCTGCGATGACTCTGGACTCCTGGATGCACCAGCACTGCGCCCAAAAGCGCACACCTTCTCCCCTTACTGCCATTGTGGCTGCAAGGGGAAGCTACAACCAGTTATGAGATGTATTCCCTCCTCTTGGGTTCAGGTAGGGCAGATTTCCCACACTTTTCCGTGACTGGCCGGTTTTGAAAAGACTAGGCTATGGGCAAACCTGCTTACCTAGGGTTGGCATTGTTTAAAGGGGTATAACATTGAGCACATTGAGTTAGCTGGCCTACACATTGCTTACACCTCCTAAGCTGGCCTGTGCAATGCTTAGCATTGCTTACATTACAGTTTGCATTATAATTCCTTTTTGGTATTGAGTGATTATTTATTACACCTTATATGTATGCCTGGTATCCATGATTCATGTGTACGTACATTGTATGGGGTCATTGTGTTTTATTGGGGACTTCGACACTCTGTTACAATTACACCTGACATCTGGGCTTACTGCTTTACTCCAATTCACATATTTATGTTATGTAGTGGGTTAATGCACATATGTCTGTATACTGATTCCTTTCACAGGCTCAGTTTGGTTTTACTATGGTGAAGACTTGTTTGCTGATGCCTCATTCTTCTGTACTTCTGTGATGGCTTGGTGGTTAACTACTGTGACTGGGTTCAAGACCTCTATGGCTGTTTATTTTGTTGAACGGCAGAACAAGGGCCGTTGGATACAGAGTGATTAAGGCATGTTTGAGCAGATGTAAGCGGGTTTGTGCAGGTTGGCACAAGGGTAAGCAATGCTAACCTCCCGTTACATATGCTTGCAGTGAGTTAGCTTTAGAATTGCTTAACCTGTGTGCCCATTGCTTACTGCCATGCAAACAGGCTTATGTTCACTTATTAGTGCTTAAATATGCTTACTATTGCTTATTGGTGCTTAAAAATGCTTACTAGTGCTTTATTCATTATGACACTGACACCTCACATGTGCATTTACTGCAGTACTCCACTTCATAAATATATGTTATTCAGTGGGTTATGCAACAAAAATATTAGTCATAATATGCTTTGCCATGGAAAATGGAATGTGCTGCAGTGGGACTGAAACCTGGAATAGCTGCTCGTAAGGCAAATGCACTGCCCACTACACTATTGTTATGCTGATTCATTTGCATATATCTTCCTTGTTATCATCTTCAGCCATTTAAGCTGCATTAACCATAGCTAAGCGATGGGCACACCCACGCACCTACGGTTAGCTTTAATCGAATTTAAAAAAAAAAAAAGGTTTCTTCATTTTATTTCTCTATACTTTTGCTGTTGTACACATGGGGGACTGTTGGTGGGGATATGCAGACACCTATGAGCAGTCTTGCTCATTTCTTACCAGTTTCTGCTCTTCTTCATTGCGGGGGGGGGGTGTATATTCTGAGTGCTCTGCTCTCAGACATGCCCCCTGCACTCTTACACGCTCCGTGTAAGATTAGGAGCTCAGGCAGCATGCCTCATTACTATGCATGGCTCGCTGCCGTCCTGCTCCTAAATGGCCACCTCTGCAGGACTAGAGGAAAAGTAAATCTGAGGGGCAATTTCTTTAATACAATAATTAATTTATTTAATTAATTAATTGATTGGTTTCAGTTTTGACCTGATTGCCTGTGCTTCTTAAAAATTTTGTATATAAAGGTTTCACTATTTGTGTTTTATTGTACACTGAAGAAGGATCTTATCCGAAAGCTCTGTTGTTCTAATAAATTTCTTGGCATTGCAATAGCTCATTTTTTATTCATATGTTTTTGCAGGGGGCAAGTGCTATGCACCCCCCACACCTCCTGCTAAATAAATATACCACCGCCGGGATTGCACTACAGTGAGGAAAACAGTACATTTCCTGTTCCATGCTGTACAGCAATTTTCAGTCAAAACGTTGAAAAGTTTCAGAACTTCAATCTTATAGTCTCGGCCATTTACAATTCAAAGTTTTGAAACTTCGAGGCTGTGAAGGGAGTGTGTGTGTGTGTGTGTGTGTGTGTGTGTGTGTGTGTGTGTGTGTGTGTGTGTGTGTGTGTGTGTGTGTGTGTGTATATATATATATATATATATATATATATATATATATATATATATATATATATATATATATAGATATATATATATATATATATATAGATAGATAGATATAGATATAGTACAACTTAGTATGAACTGTATTAAGCTGTCCAACATTCATATTCAGATACGGTACATTCTTTTTTGTCTGCCTAACAGGTACACTGTGCCAGATAATGCACCCTACCAGATCATTTTCAGCTATTCTGTCATTTCTATTTTGCTTTTCTGCTACTCTGTCAGCAGCATTAACCCACTGCTCTAATGCACTAAGATTCTATTTTATTTGATATTGCTCATGCTTGTATTTTTTTGTCTGGCATTCAGTCTTTCCTTTAAGAGAGCTACCATGGAAACTGCAGATCTACCTCTGACATTATCCTTACTCCAATTCACTCTAGACATTCACTTAATTCCCACGCTTGCAACCTTATAACATGATAGACACATGAATGCTGACTTCAGGGCAGGTAATAGTTTTGTTGAGAACAGGACTGTTAGTTGCAACACATTTTCCCTTTAATAGCTTAATAACAGAAACAGCTCTATGATCATTCCATTATACTGCTCAAATGGCTCCTTATCACAGGTCCAGTACTCAACTATGCAAGCCCTAACCCTCAAACAGTTTACCTGCAATTCCACCAACTAATAGTAAACACAGAAACTTCTTATTAAAACCTGAAAGTATTTTCTGAAGTGGGGGTTTGTCCCCTGATAACCCAATGCCACTGCTATAACTCCAATATTGCACTACCTTAGAATATGAGGAATGCTCTGACGTACTGCAGTTTGTGGACATAGCATGAGTTTATCCTAATTTGCATGTTAAAGTTCCACAGTTCCAAAGATCTCATTTAAAGTCCACAGAAATTAATGAGCACCTTTCAAAATAAACAAGACATCTTACAAAGCTGATGTAAATGGTAACAAATGCAAACATCCTAACATTCCCTGATTTCATACAAAATCCATAATTTTACCTCATAGTTTGGGTCTGTTTCTCATAAAACCTGTGGTTTTATGACAAATCACTGAGGTTTTCAGTCACTAAATAATGGAAGACATTTGAGTTTCCAACATTATCTCCTTCATAAAATGCATGTAATTTCAGACTCTCTTATTCTAGCAACTTTATAATCATGTAAGAGCAAAATATAAAATCTGTTCTTGGTTTTGGTCTTTTGTTCCCTTTATTTTATTTTTGGTCATTTTCTTGATTCTTGGAATGAAAGACCTAGTGCTGTGAATATATGATACTTTTGGATAAGATGGCTTAGTGATAGCATCATATGTAAATAGCTTCGCAACTGTCATATCTTTTCTGACAAATTTATCAGCTCAAGAAGAATTTTTAAATGAAATTTTACTTAGAAAATTTATAAACTAGCAGTGAACAGAAGAATCTAGGAAAATATTTGACTACTCCCATTTTCCTGTCAGAATTTCAGCTCAAATAGTGAAAAGAAGATACCTTGAGATGAATGTCTCAAAAACAAGTTCACAAGAATCTTCAGTGAAAAAATCAAGCTCTAGTGTCCAGTATTCAGGACATTTCTATAAAACTGGACAACCTAGACATCAAAATTGATGACGTGAAAGAGGAGTATAAGAAGCAAATTAAATGAATAGGAAGTTTAGTAAAACAAAAAAGTGCCCAAATAAGGAGTATGGAGAATGTCTTTAATGGCACACTGAGGGGAGAATGACAGAAGGCATGAGACAGACTGAATTCCTTTTAAAACAAAATAACTGTCATTTAGATAAATTAAAGAGAATGGCTGAAATAATGTCACAACCCACGGTATTCCTGAAAATAATAAATGTGAGAATATAATTAACTTTTTGACATCTTGGTTACCAAATGTCTTAACTGAAGCAGTTACATTTGGTATCAAATGAGTACATTGAGCCTTGAGACTTCCAAGATGGCTGCACATTGAATAACAGCTTAATTCTAGTTATCCCAGTGTGAAAACAGAAGTTCAGCAGAGAAGGTCAGTGGACGTTTGTGTTTCTGGGTAAATTTCAGTAACTAGCTAGTAAGTACACTAAGTTGATGCCAGGAAAAAAAGAAATACAGAGGACCTGAAGGAAAGTCAGCTACAAAAGGTGAGGATAAAAATGACTGGGAAGAGTACTGCAGCTGTTCAGCAAAAAGCAGTGCAAACTCCAGGCATGACTTCCAGTAACTAGAGGAAAGCATAAAACAGCTGTGCACAGACCTGGTTCCAATAAATGAAACACTGATGGAGTATATCAACTCAAACAAAAAAGCTAGAAAAAAGGTAAGAAGCTTTAAACAGATATTTATATGAGGTGATAACACTGGAAAAATCAGAGGTCAAAATGAAGAAAAGGCAGGCTGAATGTGATACTGCTTAAGAAGAGATGTTTCAAAGAATAATATAATTACAGGGCAGAGCACATAGGGAAAACCTGAGCTTTTCAGTAGTACCAGAGAAGCTGAAAAGAACAGACTTTATTAATTTTATGAAAACACAAATAAGCAATTGGAATAGTATTCTACAGCAGGAGTTGTTAACTGAAAGGGCACATCATGTGTATAATCTAAACCTGGCTATGAAAAAGCAGCCTAGACCTTTAGTAGTAAAGATGCAATACTACCAGCAGAAGGAGTTGATTCTGACAAAATTGTGGCAGAAGGAAAAAGTACTAAAAGTGGGAGACAGCAGACTGTTTGTGGAGAATGATTACTCATTGTACACCAAGCAGAAGAGGAGACAATTTATTCCACTATTCAGGGAATGTCAAGAAGCAAGCATGAGACTGAAACTGCTGTACCCAGCTATCTTCAAAATATTCTTCCCTGGAGGGACAAAATTATTTTTTGATGAAGTACATGCTAAGGAGGAAATACAAAAGTTTGTCCAACAAAAAGTGAGCTGTGAAATAGAAGGAGATTCTGCTTCTTGTTCTTTTGATAATAAAGACCACAGAGAGACTGTGCCAATTAAATCTTTTCCAATGTTTCAATGGAATATGCCAGACAGAAGGAAGGGAGCATGAGAACTGTCAAGAAGAAATGAGAGTACATTGGAAATGAAGCAGAGACAGGATTTGGGAGATGGAGATGAACAGGAATAAAACCAATAACTTAGAAATCCACAAATGTGGGATTATAAAGCAATAATTATACTAGTGTAATATGACAGAAGAAGAAAATCTGGAAATATTGGAATTTGTTGGACTTGAGGGGGACTTTAAAGTATATATTCTACTTCATGTCATTAATGTTCAGAAAAATACTTAGGGGAGAGAAAGAGAAGGGAGAAATTTAACTTTAAAACAAAATATTTTCTTAATGACACTATTATATAGTGTATTATTTTCTCTGCATGCTATAAAGTAAACTTTTCTCAATTGCTTTTATGTGTAATGGGGATACTATTGTAAACAGGTACTCCTGTATTTTTTATTTTTTTCTTACTCCCATCTCTTTTTCCTTATTCAATTTCAAGAAATGTAGGCACTGCAATGTAAAAAAAAATCATTAAAACAGCATGACAAAAGAAAAAGTAATGTGCTTTTTTTCTCATTCTTGGATGGGGAATGACTGGATTAAGGCCCTTAGCTTGATCTAGTAACAAGTTTTAAGAAAAAGAAAGTAAATGAAAAAAAATATTAAATATTATAAGGCTCTTTTCTTGAAAATAAATGTATGTTTAGTAGAAATTCTGTATCTGGTCCTCTTGTCTCCATGAATACAATCTGATAAAGAGAAATAGGCTAGGAAAAAAGAGAAATTGGCTAAGAGATAATGTTCTCTGAAAGCATTCATGTGTTTCCCAGCTGGGAGAGCTATAAAGATAAGACAAAACCAGACAGCACTTAGTAGAAGCACAAGCTGCACCATGAGTATTAGTGTGGATAACCTTTCTTTTAGGTTATTCAAGTCTGTGAGTGTGACTGTCAGTTTGGGACATTTGTTCCTATTAGGAGGTAAAACTTCAATATTTGAAGATGGACATGATTTTTTGTGTTAGTATTATGTTAATAGGTTTTTAGGGGGTATTGGGATGAGCTTTCAATAAAACAAAGTTTTGTAATATGTGACATTGGGTCAAATGGATATGAGAAGAAACAACTGTATAAAGCTCAACCTGCCAAACAGTATATGTTTGTAACACAAAAGCTGGAACTAGACATTTAACAAAAGAGCTGGTATACATAAAAGGTGGAAATAATAACTTTTCAATACAATTATGCTTTCTGTAATGTTTTTAAATGTCAGTAGTCTCACAGATAAATACAAAAAAGAAACAGTAGTGAACTATATTAAAAAGTACAATGCAAATAGATATGTTACAAGAGACAGTTGGAAAGAACTGAACATATGAATTTGATAAAGGAAGGTTTTTAGGAAGGTTATTCAGCAGAATACATGACACAAAGGAAAATATGAGTACTTATATTAATTGCAAGAGAAGCTCCAATAGTCAAAAAAGAGGATAATAAAAGATAATAATGGAGATTAGTAGTACTAAGGGGCTACTGGCAAGGGTAAAAGATTACATTGGCATGTCTTTATGTTTCACTTAAAACTGCAATGGAGCTCAAGAGAATTCTGGGAGAAACAATCAGCTTTCAGTAATGAATATTAATTATAGATGGGACTTGAATTTGATTTGCATAAGTGAAGATGTGCCTGGGGACCCAGAAGGGAAAGTATAACAAAGGAAGGTAGACATTTGAAGAAATTTATGAAAATATTTAGCATGGAAGATATGAATTTAGTACTAGGAGTCTGGAGTGACTTTATATATTATTCTCCAAGATACAAAAACTGTGCTAGGCTAGACAGAATTCACATTTCACAGGAGCATGTGCATTTAATTGAAGGTCTTGATATTCACTTAGTAACTATTACAGATCATGCACCAATAATAAAGAAAATAAAAATACAGGGTAATGAATATAAATGGGATAATGGAGCTTTCCCACCTATCTGTTGAAAACAGAGGAACTTAAGGAATGGGTAGTGGAAATTACTCAGGTGCTATTAGAGACTATACAACTTTGAATATACACATTTCTTTTGAAAATATAGCTAGGGAGTGGGATAAAATTAAAGTGGAGTTTAAAATAGGGTGGAAGTAAAAGAAAGGGAGATATGCTTAAGAAGTAACATGAATTATTTAGAGGGATTGACAAATGTTAAAGTATTGCATAATAGGTGGAATCTCACAGAAAACAAGAGGAGCAACTGCAGAATGCTAAACAGAAAATAAGGGATTACCTCAATAATACGCATACGTTTAAAACAAATTGCTGTTAAGCAACTGTTTTTTGTTAATAACTCTAGGCAACAGAAAGTAGAAAGGGCTGTTGCCAAGCTTAGGCAGTCTATAACAAGAAAGGTAACAAGAGATCCTGTAGAGGTATTACAAATATGTTGGAAAGTCTATGAAAGTCTGTATAAAGTAGAGAAATATGGGAATCAAGAAAAGGTACAAATAAAATGCTTATGGAAGGATTAAATATGCCAAGGTTAGAGGTAGATGAGGCTCAATTACTAACAGTTAGGACAGGAGGAGATGAGATAAAAATGGTAATGTATAACAAGTCTAGAGGAAAGTCCCCAGGAATAGATGGTATTCCTGTGTAAGTTTGGAAGCTAGGAGGGAAAAACTGATAAAGAGCTGGAAGGTTTTGTTTAACAGTATTTTAAAACGAGGAGAAGTACCAACATCCTGGAAGAAGATGGTGATAGCTGTTAATACCTAAAGATGGTAAAAATCCATAAGCTCCAACTTCATACAGGCCAATTTTAGTACTTAACCATGATTATAAAGTGTTTATGTCTAAAATGGCTAAAAGAATGGCAAAAGTGATAGATATGGATCAATGTGGTTTTGTGAAGGGGAGGCAAACATTTGACAACATTAACAGGACACTAATGATCCAGAGGGAAGCAGAATGTAAGAAAACATCACTGTTGTTGGTGGGTCTTGATGCAGAGAAAGCATTTGACAGAGTAACCTGGGAGCTTATGAGCAAGGTAATGGAAACATTTGCATTCCTTGATAAAATTATAAGGTTAATTAGGAGGATATATGAGGGATCAGAGGCAAAAATTAAAGTGGGTGGGGTTCTCTCTGATAATTTCTGATTGAGCAGTGGAACTAGGCAGGGATGCCATCTTTCCCTTTGTTATTTGAATTATATTTAAAACTACTGGCAAAGAAAATAAGATACTCAGAAATTCAAGCATATAATCGGTATGATAGTCAATAAAAGCTGACCCTATTTGCAGATGATATTCTTTTATACCCGACAAAACAGGAAAAGGACATTACAGTGTTGTAGAACACTTTGAGACAGTTTCAAATCTTTTTGGGCTACAAAATTAATGAAGCTAAATCAAAGGCAATAGCGATAAATTATATACCTACACATGAGCTGGTTCAGTAATATCCATATTTATGAGGACATGATAAAATGAAGTATTTAGGAGTATGGATTAAAATGATTCTGGTGTGGCAGCTAAGGATTTGCTGTAGGAGACTAAACAAAATATAATATAAAAACTGAGAAATTGGAAGCCCTGTTATATGGATATGGATATGGATATGGATATGGAGAGTAAGATACAAGCAGTTAAAATGTTTTAGTCCCTTTAGACTTATACATGGGTCAGGCATATCTTTATCAACCAGAAGAGAAGTTGCGGATAGCAATTAATAAAGATATGAAGGATTTTATCTGGGAGGGGGAGATGGAAAGAGTCAAGTGGGATAAGATGATTCTTCCAATACAACAATATGGATTGGGATTACCTGATTTAACAATTTAAAAGGATATTTCAGAGGTACACAGTTAAGGCTCTTATACATAGCACAACAGAAACCTATAATTCAAAGTGGAAAGGGCTAATAATGAAGCAGGAGAAGCTCAAGAAACAAGGAGAGATTGGGATTTTGGATGCAGATCTTTAAGGAGAATAACAATAATCATACAGAATAATATATTCATAAAGTAGCAGAAAGTATTCCAAGAACTAAGCCAATATAAGAATGAAGAAAGGAGATTCTGCCAGTAGGGATGACTACAATTAGGGATACAGACAATATGCAAGAGACTTATTGGCAAAAATTGGCAAAGAAACCAAGCTGTTGGGAGTAAATAATTAGAGAGGGAAAGGTAAGAATGGGAAGACACCAATAATTTATTTGGACTGCAGGTTAGAGATTGCCTTCCCTATCAAGGATTGATATCAGAGTATAAGCAAAGAGAAAGAAATAGGGGGTCCTAAATGAAAGACCAGAAGTGGTAGAGTTTTTAGTAGAATCTAGAACAGAAGCTGCCATTAAAAAGTGAATAATTAGTAGAGCATATAAAATATTGCATGATAACTATAAGAATCAATTACAGGAGGTTAGAAAGGACAAGGAAGAGATGTTGGATAAACAATTCACAAAGAAATAATGGAGGGATATATGTATATCACCCAAATATGTAATAAAATCTAGAAGATTTAGGATTTTTGCTTGGAAATGTTTACATAGATATTTTTATACCCCGAGTTGACTCCAGAGGATTTTTCCACATGTAGACAGCAAATGTTGGAGGTGTGATGGGGAAGAAAGAGGTAATTGGGAACATATTTTCTGGGAGTGTAATGCATTGGCAGACTTTAAATATTCCCTGCAGACTACTCTGTTAAAGATACTGGGTGAGCAAATTAGTGTAACTAGGGAAATGAGTTTTCTGAGCTATAATACAGAATTGGAATTGTCTAGACATAGTAAGGCCTTGTTGAGTCTAATTATGGTGGCTGCCAAAAAAACAATTACTAGAAAATGGGAATCAAAGTCTAAACCAACTATACCAGAGGTAGTGAGTATAGTAACAGAAACAAAACAACTGGAATTGGGATTTTTAAAAAGGGTAGGAGCAAATTACATAGAAAAAATGAGAATTGTGAGAATGATGCATACAAGGGAGGAATGAGGTTTAAAAGAAGGCAGGACTTGAATGAGCTATGTAATGTTTGACTGACATGATTAGCTAGATTATAAGTGATGTATAATGTTTGTAATTAGGATTATGTCAATATGGTTTGTGATGTAAAATGCTTGCAATATGGTTTGTTTTCATTTATATAAATTTATGATTGCCTATGTCATAAGTGATAATTTAATAAAGATGTTTTTTGTTTAACAAAAATGTTTGTCCACACCTTAAAAAAAGTACACAGAGCCTTAACTCCTCCATACACAAATAACAGGTGTCCTTCATAATGTATAATTGATATATTTGTGTTCAGTATGGAAAATTTTTAATTCTGACATTTACTTTGTCAAATTAATAGGAGAAAATGTCACTAGGTTTGACAAGGACCAGCTCACAATGACCACCTTCCTTAAAGCTGTAAGTAAAAGAAAGTCTTGTCTTCCTTTAATAAAGGAGATAAAAATAATACAATAAATACTCACTAATTATTCACTCAAAGAATTAAAATAATCTCATTTGAGGGACTTAAAATATTTGACATTATGGAAGATGCAGTTACATTCATTCAAACTAATAAAATATTTGAATTCTCTGAAGGGACTGGAGTACCACTTCATTGAAAAGATATGCTGAAAAATGGACTGGAAGACAAATGTGAAATCTAAAGAAATTGAAAGATAAATGACTGAAATCTATGTATAATATCTTAGAAATGTAAAATATAGATGCAGAAGTTGTCCTATTTCTGTCACAGACTAAATATGGGAAGTAAGTATATGTTTAATAGGAAATGCTTAAATAGTTTTTAACTAATCAGCTTCAATAATTTTATTAAAGTATTAAAATATTTAAAGCAAATCATAAATTAGATTTTATTAATTACAGAAATGAACATTAGATTTATAATATTTTACTTAAAAGTATTTTAAGATGTGCTTAATGTTATTCATATCTTGGAATAAGAAGTCTTTATAAACGTGTAATTAATTTATCAGCATTTGAAGAAAAGCACTCATTAACTTCTGTGTTTATTTACTTATTTTTTTTGGTGTGTTAAATAAATGTAATGAATTATAACTGCTTTAGAGAAAAATGTTTTCCTTTTAACAATCCTTTTCTAATAACCATGCATTTAATTTAATGTTTAGCAGGTGGGTGATGTCTACTTGTGTGCATGAGATCATGAGATTGATTTCTATCAGTTTGCACATTAAAACAAACTTTTGAATGTTTTAAAAACATTTCTTCTGCCTGAAAGTGTTCCATGGCAAAAGCCGTGTGAGAAGAAAGAAAGGAAGAAAGAAAGAAAGAAAGGAGAGAGAAAGCAATCTAATACATACATATGTGCCTTTACATAATAATTTGCACATAACAAACAAGTCAAATGCTTCATCAGAAAGCTACATAGATTGCATTTATTTAGTTGAAATGTAATATTCTTCAATATTTTATTCGAGTTATGAAATAAATTATATTATCAAAATTATTAGGAAAAGAGAAGTGTCTGCGACAAAAATCTTTGATGAACATCATAACCTTAAGGACCAATTAAACAATATCAGCTCAAGAACATTGCAAACAGGTTCATTAATATGAATATACATTTCTAGAATGTTTTTGTAAGTTGCAAAAACACTTATTAGTTTAGTCTTTTTTGAAGTAATCACCAGAGCATGCACAGAAAGTGTCAGTATTTGTTCATTTGATATTTTGATATCAATCTCTCTGCAAGAAACCATGTTTTATTATATTTTTGGTTGAAAATGTTCATTCACCATGATTGTTGCTTGGTACATGAGAAGTAGTGTTGTCATTTGCAAAGCTGATGTTTTGTAGTTGACTTTGTAAACATCAGTATTTGGGTGTTTTATTTGATTTCTGTATACCTAATTATATATATATATATATATATATATATATATATATAATTTATTTATTTATTTTATTTGCGGTTTGTTGACTGGGAAGGTCCATTGGGCCTAGGTGAGCCCATTTTCAATGGAGGCTCAGGGAGAAAAGCTCCAAACACAAGAATTTGCCAATTTGACAATAAAAACTCCAATATAGTATTTGCAATATTTACAATAATAAAAGCAACAGAAAATTCAAACAATAGTTAAGTATATATGAGGACAGTAAAATTGAACAATTAAACTGGAAAAATGCATACACTTTTTTTATTGAGATGGGAAAGGGTAAGAGGGGTGGATAGCATCAGGTGGGGTGAGAGCAGGAGCATTCCCAGAGAGAGGAGAGAAAGGAGTGGAGTAAGGTATTAAAGGTAGAGATATCGGGGGTGGTTCTAATGTGTGGGGGAACTGAATTCCATGATCTGGCAAGGGAGAAAGATATTAAGAGTTGCCCTGGAGAACATATGGGTTGATTTTGATTATTGGATCTGAGTGTTCTGTGTGGCTGATGCATTTTTAGGGTAGAGGAGAGAGAAGGACAGTTCGAGGGTTTGAATATGAGCTTATTTACTTTTGTAAGTTGAGTGTATTTCAGGTAGGTTGGGAGTTCCAACTAGTTTAGGGAATGGAGGGAGTTGCAGTGATGAGTGGAGAATTTGGATTTGGTGGCAATCTTGGAGATTTTGTTATAGCAGGAAGATAGTTTAGATTTGAGGGTTGATTGAAGGTTGTTAAGGAGAGCGGCTCCATATAGAAGAGAGGGAATGAGGTAACTGGTGGATAGGAGTTGTTTGGATGAGGGAGTAAGAGAGCAATTTTAACGGTAAAGCATTCCAAGCTTTTGGTGTTTTTTTTAATATTAGTTTGTAGGTGTGTGTCAAATTGTAATTGATTGTCAGTAAGGACTCCCAGCAGTTTTGCATAGGGAACTATTTCAATAGAGGTCTTGTTATGGCTGTATATAGAGAAGGATGCTTTGTCAAGATTTGTGTGCCTTGAGGAGGGGAAATATCATAATTTTTTATTTTGATACATTGTGAGCTAGATGGTTATCTAGCATCCTGGACTCAGTGCAGGAGAATGCTACTTGAGTTAAATTCATGAGTTTGGGGAGAGAATTGGTGGAACAAATGATGGTAGAGTCGTCTGTGTATTGGACAAGTTCAGCATTAGGGATGTTTTGATGGAAGTCATTAATAAAAATGTTAAATAGTAAAAGGCCCAATATTGAGCCTTGTGGAACACCTGTTGGTGTGTGGAGGAAGGAGGAAGTGCAGTTCCACTTTACTGCTTGTTCTCTGTCTGAGAGGTAGCTGGTGAACCAGTTGATGGAAGAAGAGGAGAGGTTGAGATGAGAGAGCTTGGACAGGAGGAGATTGTGGGAGATTGTATCAAAGGCATTGGATAAGTCGAGAAGAAGAGTAGATACTATATTACCAGAATCACGAGCACAGTTAATGATTTCAAGAAAGGAGAGCAGGGCAGTAGTGTTGCTGTGTCCAGGTCTAAACTCATGTTGTGTGGGGGTCAATAGCTGATTGTCTAACAAATAGGATAAGGGTTGTAGGTGGATACATTTTTCAAGGATTTTAGAGATTGGGACAGGATAGCTATTGGACGAAAATTGGGGATTGTTAAGTTGCTACCTCTTTTGTGAAGGGGAATGATGAAGGCTTTTTTCCAAAGGAGGGGTACATAACATTCTTGAATAGAGTAATTGATTAGGGTGCAGATTGGTAGAGCTATGTCATTGGCAGCTAACTTGAGAAAGTTAGATGGGATATTGTCGGGGGCATTAGAGCAAGGTTTTAATTTTAGTAGGAGTTTTTATGGTATGTGTTGGAACTGGCCTGAAAGTGAAAGGAGGAAGATGAGTATTGTCGGAGGTTGAATGAACTGGATTGGGTGTATTGGGTGAGGTATTATTTGGGAAAGACGAGGTAAGTTTGGTTATGGAATCAATGAAAAAGGAATTGAATTCAGTAGCTAGGTCATGGTCAAGACAGTTGGGGTCAAGGCAGGGATTCTCTTTTTTGCCAGGACAGAGGACTGAGGAGATATTACTCCAGAATTTTTGGGGGTTGGTTTTGTGGTTGTTTTGAAGTTTAAAATAGTAGGATTTTCAGTCGGTAGCTATTTGTTTTTTTACCCAATTTTGAAGTTGCTTGTATTCAGTCAGGGAGTTTGGTGTTTTGAATTTTTAATAGTATTTCTATGTTTTGTCTCTGGGATGCATAAGGGTTTTAGTCTCTTTGGTTAGCCAGGGACAGCACTGGATTTGATTCTTTTAGTTCGGGAGGTGGCAAAGCAATTAAGTAGATTAGTGAATACTGTGTTAAAGTGAGAGACGGTGGCACCCAGAGGAAGGGTCTTTAGGGGGGTTCCAGTTAGTCTGTTTTAAGGAGTTGGAGAAGATTAGAGGGTTGAAGTTTTTTAAGGTGCAGGTTGTGATATATTTGTGTGGTAGATGGAGGGGAGAAGAGGAACGGTATGCAAAAGCAGGAAGATGATCACTCAGGGAGTCAGGGAGGGTACCACTGTCAGAAATTAGGTTTGGGTGGGAAACAAGTATCCAATCCAGGATACTATCTATGGTCCTATCTTTGTTTAGTCTAGTAGGGGTGTTGATTAACTGTGTGAAATTATAAAGGTTGATACTCTGAGAGGGTGTAGATGAATATATGGAAGACCAGTTAATATTAACATCACCTAAGATAATAGTTTCATTATTTATGTTGGTGGTGAACCATGACAGAATATCCTCCAGAATAGGGATATTGTTACCTGGAGGTATGTAAAGGGTGGCAATGCATAAAGTTTTATGGTTATTAACTTTTAGGAGGGCCATGGATAGCTCAGCAGTAGCAAATTGGGGTATGGGTTTAGTATAGGGTGTCACTATTAAGGAGGAAGAGAAAAGCAAGGCTACTCCACCACCTTTTTTTTGGGTTCTATCATTTCTTATTAGTCTATAGTTGGGTGGGGTTATTTCAGTGTCTTTTATATGTGACTTTAGCCACGTTTCTGAGATAGAGAGAATATCTGGATTGTTATGGGAGATCCATGCATGGAAATCAGGTATTTTATTGCATAGGCTCCGGGCATTAATTGTAGCAAAAAGTTGAGATTTGTTGGTAGGAGGTGTATGAGTCAAGTTTGGGGTGGAGGGGTGATTGTGTGAGGAACCAGGGTTAGGGTGTATGTTGCCAGAAAGGAGGAGAGAGATAAGTTGAGAAAGTAGGTTAGATAGGTGTTTATATTCTTTGGGGTTGTGAGTTGGGATAGCAGAGCTTATAATGCCTGGGCTAGTAGATATGTGAGTTTAATTATAGTTAACTGGGAAGAGTTTCCTGATGAAGAGGAGAGAATTATTAAGGAAGTAGAGGTGGAGATTTATATAGACCCTGGAGGGTGGCTCTTTATTAAAGTATATGGAAGTTGTATGAAGAGGGGGAGAATAAGAGAATAGGGAGGGGGTGGTGAGGTGGAGTAGGTAGAGGAGAATGAGGGTTGGAGTATAGAGAGTAGAGGCTGTGAGGGTTTTATTTGCATGATTTGAGTAGATTATAAGACGTGGGGGTGATGTTCAGAAGGGTATATAAGGGGAAGGGTGGGTGAAAGAAGGGACGAATAATATAGGATAGGGTATAAAGTTACAGAGTGCAGTGTTATAGAGGGATGGGGTGGATGCAGTTAGGGGTGTAGGAGGAACTACATAGAAAATATGGAGGCTGAAAGGTGATGAGTGGGTTGGTGGGGCTGATCTTAATAGGGTAAATGTTACTGTGAGAGTGGTTAGAGAGGTATAAGTGTAGATGTGGTGGGGCGGGTAGGATATGGGGGCAGGGTAGGGGAGTGGAGTGAGCCTGCTGGGTGAACGGAGCAAGTAGAGCCAAGTAAGGAAGGACAGAAGAGCTCTGAGAAGCAATCATCAGACACAGAGTTTCTGGGAAACACGTAGAGCTGATTGGCCTGCCAGAGGTAAGCTCAAACAGAAAATGTAAACTGTAGTGTCTGGTGAGGGGATTGAACTAAATAGACAAGAAAACTACTCTAGAAACATGTTGCAAATCTCTTGAGGGTTACAGGAGATTATAAGTTACAATATCGCTTAGCTCCATCTACTGACATCGTTAAAATAAGGTTAAAAGTGAAGATAAAAATAGAGGGAGCATCTATTCATTTAATGTACTGAATGCTTTGAACAGGGCAGTGGGAACTAACAGAGAGACAATACAGGAAATGGCCGCTGTAGGCTGCAAGTGCACACACCACAAGTAGATTGCAAGAAACACAGCTATACAAACTAAATATATGCATGTACAAGCTGAGGTGGGACACCAGTTGGAAAGCCTTTTAATGTCTTCCTTTGGGGAGAGTAGGTTAGCGTAGCAGCTTTACTGAAGGTTGGCATGGCAGCTTTACTGAAGGTTGAGGGAACAGTTGCACCTGTGCGAGCTGAAAAAGAGGTAAAAAAGATAAGTAAAATGAACTGAACAGTGAGGGTTAGGTGAAAAAGGACAGGAAGGAGAATAGGAATTTAGTCTGAGAAGATTCAAATACGTATGAGGTAGGCAGAAAGAAGAGGATGGGAGTGTATCTAGAAGGGATAAAGTAGAAGAGAGAAGGGAACAGGAGAGCAATATATTCACAGAAACCGTATCTTAGTAGTTATAAAAAACACCATATCATTCGCACTTCACTCTATGGTTAAGTAGCAAAATATTATTTCAGCAGGAATACCATCAGCAGATATACAACAATGCAAAATGGAATACAATTGAGAAGCATCGCCCTAGCACCATTTCTGAGCTACAGAGGACAGCAAAAATATGCACGGCTCATGCTGAGAGCAACAACATTTTCTAATTAAAACACTAGGTGCACATTCAGTACATTAGAATTGGCATAAATCTGTGATATCACTCTTAAATAAGATGAATACAGGTTTACCAGCAATAAAAATGTGACATCTAGCTTTAAAATGTGATATCTAGCCTTAAATAAGGAAACTATAGTTTTAACTTAAAGGCGTATTTATGATTGATGCTGTAGTAACAGAAAGGTATGGCTGGTAAGGCTGAGGGTATTAGATGGTAAAATACAATCTCAGACCTCTGCTGTCCTTTAGCTTATGTCATTGCATTTAAGACTTTACAATGCTGAGTAAGTGTGCAGACCTCTACTGCTCTTTAACTTTATCTTGAGGCAGTGCAGGTTACAATAACACAGTACTGTGTCGTTTCCTTATTGCTGTATAATTTTAAAGCCTGAAACATACACAAGAGGCAGAATGAGAGGGAAATGTGGTGATGAGCAGCCAGACGTAGGGCAGGTCACTCAGGTACATTCGGCTAGCAGTACAGAGACTATTTCAAGCTTACATGTGTTTGAAATGTTACACAACACCTAACAATATAGTGCAGTAAAACGGGCCAAGTGTAAATGTAATTGTACATATGCTTGGGAAACACCAACAACTGTTATTAGAGCAATAAAATGGAAAAATACAACAAAAATAAGCAAGGTTACATATGTTCACACTGAGACTTACTGGTGGGCGCATAAGCAGCCTACTGCAGTAAAATCTCATTGCTCTGTTATAGGCCCACACCCTTGCTTAATGTAGACTATAATATTGTATTAACTACAAACATACACTGTTGTGAATGGAATATTTAAATTTAATTGGAATAAACAAGATCTAAAATATTTAAGAATAAAATTTCAAGTGAATATAAAACTAATCATACAAAGTAATTTTGAGACCCTCGTGGAAATACTAAACATTTAACTAATAAATGGAATAATCTTTATTTTTTATTTGTAAAAGACTAACTTTAATTACAATAATATTTTGCTTAAGATGTTGTATATATTTTAAATAACAGCTCTATTGCCTCATAAGATTATAATAAAAATTTTAGAAATGTTAATGATTTCTTTCTTTGGCACCTCTCAAAGTGAAGAACAGCATATATTAACCATATTAGATCTTGTCAAAGAGGTATAATAGACTTTCCAGACATTGAATATTATGCTATAACAGCATTACTTAATGTACTTGCATATAATGTTCAGATTCTTCACATCCAGGTCAACAGAACTATAACACATGAACAAATATGTCATTTCTCCATTATGAGGTATAATTATAATCCAGTAAATATAATTAGCAAGTCTTTTATGTTTTTTAATTTATCAATTAGATTGTGTTTTTTTGAGGAAAATAAATTCCAGTTATTTAAACATCATTCTAAAGAATATTATAAATAATATCTACAAAAATTCCGACCCCTAAAACTGGAAATTTATACTCTTCCCTTTTAACTTTATAAAGAATCAAAGTTATATAAATATGAGGAATGTAAACGATAAGAATATAACACTATGGGTTGATTGTTTCGAAAAAATGGAACTGATGTCTATAAATAAACAAGCAAATATAATTTGGATAACATGGAGAAAGAGAAAATATACTACATAATGTACTAATTCTAAACAATAATAAACAGAGAAATGTTCTAGAATAATTCAACTATCTTGCCTCCATCATTAAATGAATGAGAGATCACAAAAAAGTTTGTCTAAGCTATACAAATTGATTGTTAATAACAACAAGAATATTATAAAAGATTGCTGGAATTTTCTTGAGGCCAGTGAGCTGGATGAGTTAAAAGATGAAAAGAATAAAAGTGTATTACTGTAGTTTATGTTAGAAAATTTTCATTTGGGAACACATCAATAGAATATTTATTTACACCTTATAAAATAAAATTGAATAAGACAGACTAATGTTTGTTTTAGTTGCAAAAAAGAAAGTCAATTTGTAGCATATATTTTTGAATGTAGAGACTTGCTAATATTTGATAAGAAATAACACACTTTTAAATGTTTATGGACACATAATTGCAATTCAACAGTGCTCATGAATGTACTAGTTCCAAAGAAGTTAATAATGATCAGTATGTGAGGTTTTGGAGTATAATTGTTGCTACTAGAAAAAATATTACAAAAAAATGGAAATATGAATCTCCAACTTTGATGATATTTTGAATTGTCCATTATGTTATGCAAAAAAAGAAAAAAAATACATAAACAAAGAGATTCTTCTTCTTCTTCTTCTTTCGGCTTTTCCCGGTTAGGGGTTGCCACAGCGGATCACCTGTCCGCTTATGATTGGCAGTGGAGTTTTACAGTGTCGAGTTGCCAGCCTGGTGCCCAACCTTCCACAGAAGGCACACACACGCACACACTCACACCTAGGGCCAATTTAGAGTGTCCAATCCACCTACAGCATTACAGCATGTCTTTGGTATGTGGGAGGAAACTGGAGCACCCGGAGGAAATCCACGCAACCACAGGGAGGACATGCAGACTCCACACAGAAGGCACCCCAGCCGAGAATTGAACCAAAGAACCTCTTGCTGTGAGGCAGCACATAAACAAAGAGATTAAAGAGTGAAATTAATAACAGTAGATGTTGGAACGAAATAGATGTCTTTTTAAAAATTATATGAAATGAAATGTGGATAACTGATTCGCTGGCCTGAAATATTTGTATTTTGACTGAATTGTAAGAAAGTTTATTTAAGTTTTTGATTCCTTCCTTTTTTGTATATAAAATGTTCAAACCAATAAAAGATGTTAGAAAAATAATATATAGTAGTTGATTTGATGGTAGTCCTAAGATGGTGATTAGAAGATGGCTGGGTAGTATTACTTTCAACACAAGGAATATAGGTTGAACGATGGGAGAGTATCAAACAGTGATACAGATGTGAAGTGTAGACATTGAGGGTGTCACATTAATATGGGCCATTGAAAAGACAAGAGGATACATGGAGATTCCTGGGTAATGATTATTTGAGAATGATAGAGAAGGGAGAGTAACAGTCTGTATAAAGGAGAATATCAAATGTAAGATCAGAGAGCAGGAAGATTTCCACCACATGAAGGAGGTAAAGGACTGGGCAAGGTCAGAACCTAGGATAATTCCCTTGGGTAGTCATGTGACTGGTGATTACTCAACCCCAAAGTGATTTCCAAAAAAATAACTTGCAGAACTCCGAAATGTAACAAGGACAAAGCATAGCTACTAAATACAGTAATTTAAAAGCCTCAGTATCACCTGAGGCTTCTTAAATGATTGTTGGTATTCCACTTGCACAATATCAACAATTAGAGACTGTAACCCGTAACAGCTTGCATCTTGGGAAGAATCTCCCTTCACTCAACCAAAGTTATGGCTCTAAGTTTGGAGAACATAAGGAATGATACAGTTTATCATGTTCCAGGTATATCCAGGGAAGAGGAACACAGAATCTAGGAGACAATAAAGAATTAGGTAGGATAAATGTGGTAATACTGACTGAAATAAGAATATGCCACGAACAGTTTAGGAGATTCTGAGATCCAGATTACAGTGGAAGAGAAAGTTTCTAGGGGCCCTGGATAAGCAGGGGTTCAGCCAATTGGTGCTGTACTGTACCAGAAAGGATTGTATTCTGGAAGTGGTGCTAACCAAGTTAAAGGGGCTCATGGATGTCCAGGAGAAGGCAAAGTTATCCAACAGTGATCATGCCAGTTTGAGGAGTAAGAATATAAAGACAGAAAGTACCATGCTAGATTTTAGGAGATTGTATTATGCTGTGCCTTGAGGGAAGATCAATGAAGAGCTAGGACACTGGGAGAAAACTGAGGCAGCAAACAAGGTATGAGAGTGGGTCAGAGACTGATGAACAATATACTGGAGAAATTGCAAAAAGTCAAAAAGAGGAGGAGGCTACAAAGGAATGCAAGGTTTAACAATCTAAGTTAAGACTATACTATGTGAGCAGTGAAAAAGTAGATGGGAATGTGGAGGATGCATGTTAGAAGTAGAATAACAGAAAAGCAGCAAAGGTGGTGAGGGCAGAAAAGGTACAAACTGAATGAGAGGTGTTAGAATAGATGACAATAGGCAGCGTGAAATATTTTTAGATGATTGTGTCTACAGCACAAAGGAGTAGAAGGAAATACTTGACCACACTAAGCAAAGATAGGAAAAGGTCACAAAAGGTTAGGAAAAGGCATAAGTACTAACTGAATACTTTGCTGCAGCCTTCACAAAGGGTATCAAGGAGAGTGCGCCATGCTGGGAGGATGTAGGTCAGAGTTGGGAAGACAGAGACCAAATACAAGGATAGAGAGATTTCAGGTGTAAAGAGAAGTGGCTCCCTTTACAAATGATAAATCATAAGGAATAGCTGAGCTGCATTTCAATCCTCAGGAATCTGGCCAGTGTGCTCCAAAAGATCACTGGCAAGAGCAAAAGTGCCTGGGAACCCGAATAGAGTACATGTGCTGACCTTGTATAAAATGGGAGAAGGAAAAATCTGGGGAGCTACAATTCTTTTAACTTAATGAAATGGATAGACACCATAGGGAAGGCCTGTTGCTTCTAAAGAACAGCAATATAAAGGATAGAAATTAAAAAGATATTCATGGCTAAAAGGAGCTACTAGTCAAGGCTGATCTAGTTTTATGACTGGGTTGCAGATGAACTTAACAAAGGATTGCCAGCACACATCATTTGCCAAGACCTTGTAAGCTGACCCTTATATGGATAGCTCATAGGAAAAGTGGTGGTGCTGAAAAAAGATCAAGATGACAGAACTGGACAACTGCATAACTGAATAGTATGACACAGAGGGATGTGGTGAAAGAAAGGATGTTAAAATATGGAAAGTGTAATGTGGAGTATCACAGAGCTTATCATGGGTGCAGTACTCTTCAGTGGTTTGTTTCATACCTGTTTGAGGGGAAACACTAAAGGCTGAACACCTTTGCTGGTGATGCAAAACCAGATGCAGCAGTGGAGGATGAATGGAAGAGTCTAAGGAATGGTTTGAAAAGATTGACTGGGTGGGCAGAAAAGTGTAGTCGAGATTCATTGCAGACAAATGCAAAGTACTGCATTCTGGCCACATCAACCCTTTCACAAAGCATCAGCTAGGTGGACTAGAAATGATGACATCTGGATTGTCCACAAGGCACAGTGTGAGAGGGCTGTGTTAGCAGTGAGCAGAATGCCATGGTGTATCATGAGAAGAATAGACTTCAGAAGAAAATAGGTAATGCTTTTACTTTTCAGGGACTTGGTCAGACTATTTCTTGGATACTGTCTGTAGTCCAGGAGGTGGACTGGTGGAATTATGAGAAAAGTCATCAGAAAGATTCACAAACAGGAGAGGAAGTGGTTTTACCAAATTTTAAGAGTTGGAATTCTTCTCACTAGAGACCAGAAGAGACAGCTGAACAACATTATTTCAAGTAGATGTGAACAGATAATCCTGAAAAAGAAGGACAGAAGGTAGAGAAGTGGGCACAGGCTACAAACTGTAGTGACTAATAACTCCCTGAATCTCCGAAAGTACTTTTTCAAATAGTTGCAGAGCCATTGAAGGGATCAACAGAATGAGTGGTGGGGATGAAGTTCACAAGGATATTTGAGAGGGTATGGGACAGGAGGAGAAAGTATGAGAAGGAAGGTAGTCATGGAGGAGAGGGAGAATATTAAACTTACTAAAAGGGTAGCCTAGATTGGCTTAATATATGTCAATAATCAAATGTAATGCAATATTCAGCTGTGGGAAAAACTGAAGGCAGCACACAGAGGTTGCCTTTATGTAATCAGGTATCACTTAAGCATTGTTATGGTTGAGTGGGCTGCCATTGTCTATGCTAATGCACGAAGAAAAAGAAGAAAACTTTTGCCAGCAATGCCAGTCTAACAAGTGCCAATCTCACATGTGTTACTATAGCTGATGCTTCCTCAAAATAAAATCAAACAGTGTTCATTCATATTATTTAGGAGTCCTCCATTTTAATCAGTAAATGAAAACATGAGTTTGGACTTTGAGAAGTTTCCTAACTTCATGAAGAGCTCTGTGGTAGACAAGCTGTCCTTTTGCAAGTTTCTGCAAGTATAGACTCTGGCAGTTAGAGAACGCAAGTATGTCTATGAGCTTTTAACAAAGTACCTCATGTAGTCCAGGGTTTGATTCTCTCGCCCTCCATCTGCTTAGTGTGATTCTGAGCAAGTTACTTAACCAAGTAGTGCCCTGGGGCAACTTGGAAATTGGACTAGGTCCCGTAATGGTCTGCTGGACTGCATATCTAGTAACTTTCTATGACCTTATTTAACACAGAGACTTTAGGCAGTGAGCTGCTAATAATTCATGCTGTAGTGCTGGGCTGGAATCCTTCAGTCTCCATTTGACAGCTGTACAATTCTGAGAAAGATAGTTAACAGACAGTGCTCTCAGGTCAGTCCTGAAATGAGGCAACATGGCTTAGTGAGTTTACCTGGCTAACTCAAGAAGTAAATAAATAAATATTACCTTAAACTGCACAAACAAATCCAAGCTATTTAGCTACAGCATGATGAGACAGAACCTGAAATGCTTAACTGTGTGACTAAGTCATGTCCAAGCAGAGCTCAGAACTGAATCCATCTACAAAAAGAAAAAACAAGACTCTCCATAGAGGGAAGAATATTGTACTTACCATCACTCTGTTTTAGTCCTTCATAGGCCCACCAGAGTTACTACACACTCACTGAAAAGTATGCTGTTAAGTTTCAGGTATACTGCAGCAAACAGATGCATGAACAGAAATAAATGATTTTGCTCTAACTACAGGCAGCAGAATTAGTTTGTAGTATGAAGCCAATTCCTGATAGCCTAAGCTATACTTGTCTTGTTTAGATATGGTTTAAAGATGCTTTTTCAGGATGATTATAAAAAATGTACACTAAGTATTGCTGTTACATGCAAAGTGCCCCATCCACACTTCAGCACACTGAACAGATTGGGTCAAATGCTACATTTTGCTGTCTAAGATATGTCTTAATAATGTTTACTACAAAGAATAATTGTGATGTAAAGTTATGATTGACCTTACAGACCAATGCATTTCAGACAGATTTGCATAAGATGTGACCAAGAAGCCTGTAGGTTGTGGACAAAGTTTTCTCATCAGAGTTTTTAGTGCCTTAGAAACTCTTTCATAATGAGTTTCATAAGCTGTGATACTGGAAGATTACTTATTAGCAAACAACGATGAAGTCAGCCTTCTGGAACAAATACTTATTGATGTTTCATGGGCTGTTTCCTCAGATCTTGTTTTTCTCAAGAATTTATCATTGCCGACATGGATCTGAAGGGATGTCATGTGGTTTGCCTCCTGCTAGAGGCAGAGAGGGTGTTAGATGATGCGAAGGATGCGGCTGAAGGGTTTAAAACAGGGGTGGAGAACAAGTCATTGCATTGTGCGAAAGGTGGTGAGTGCTCTTGCATATCACTCTTATCCTGCTGTTGTCACTGTTGTGTCCAGACAAGAGGTAAATGCCCTGTTTCTTGAGTTAAGAGCATTACTACATCAAGGAAACCTGTGCCACTGCTTTAGACACACCACGGCTGTACTGGTTACCTACAATATGTTACCTCCCCGAAGAGAGGAAACAAAAAAGATCCCAGTAAAGGACAGTAACAAATACAGAAAGAAGGAATAAAGTACAAATCCAATGAAACGAAGCTTGAAGAGCTCATAAACAAAGAAATGGAGAAGCTCAAAGAAAGTACAACCAGGAACCAAGAAGAAATAATTTTATGAATGGCAACATTTCATATACAAAACCCGAAGCAACTAGAATGCATAACAATCATATGACTGATGCTGTCCTCCAAAATATTTCATCTGTGCCACCTAGAGCAATACAGTATGCTTTAAACTTCTGAGTATGCAGTCACTGGTGTCTTGGATGTTCAAATGCATACATGTATCCTAAACAGAAGAAAGCTCTGCAACCAAGAGTGCAATAAACATTTTTCTGTTGTAAGCCAAGATTCAAAATCTGTCTGTGGTCTTATTCATTTACTGAGGATGTGTAAGTGCTGTTTCTTATATTTAAAAGAAGTATTTCCTTTGGGGGAAGGGAAGTTTTTCTTAGCACTTTATCTGATATGATTGCAAAGGAACAAGCCCTTTTGAATGAAGCTACTGTTAATAACTAATTTGCTGCAGATCAGGGGAGGTGGTGATCTTATGCTGTTTTCCCTTTTGCAGTAAGATGTTGTTTTACAGGGGTTATCCCGGGCAGTGTAAGAAAAAAGGAAGAAAGAAACTGTAGAAGTTGTGCTACAACTAAAGCACATATTGTTTTTCTTTTTATTTTCTTTTAAGAAAAATCTGCCAATTTTATAGGAAGATTCAGCCTGTTTATTCTTCACTCACTCAAATATCTTCCACTGTAACATACAGACAGGACATCTTCGTGTGGGGAAAATGTTATAGACACTGCATGACCTGAAAAAAAAAAGAAAAAAGGGTTCAAATCCGTGAATATTTGTTTGGATATTAAAACTGTTTTGAATGCAGATGGGGAAAAATGTCAACATCAAAGGCAGAAACTATGAATCTCTCCACCACCTCTCCTTTGGGACAGCTGTATATGGACTCAGCTCAAAATGTCACCGACAGTTACTTCAACAGGACAGACAATGCCTCATCAGACACAACTCAGGGCAAATGCTACAAAGTTATCATCCCAAATGAGTTATTTCTGATGATTGGCTTGCTGAGTCTGGTTGAAAACATACTGGTAATTATAGCCATCATTCGAAATCGGAATCTGCACTCACCCATGTACTATTTTATCTGTTGCTTGGCTCTGTCTGATATGCTGGTGAGTGCCAGCAATGTAGCAGAAACACTTGTGATGGTCATGATGGATCACAGCATTCTGGGTGTGTCCCCTAATATCCTCCATCAGATGGACAATGTGCTGGACATGATGATATGCAGCTCACTGGTGTCATCGCTCGCATTTCTAGGGGCCATTGCAGCAGATCGCTACATTACCATTTTCTACGCACTGCGTTATCATAGCATTATGACTACACGGCGGGCAGTGATTGTCATCACTGGGATCTGGGTTGCCAGCATCATTTCCAGTACTGTTTTTATCACCTTCTCTCACAGTATTGTTGTCATCATCTGTCTTATTAGCTACTTCATTATCATGCTTTTCATCATGGGGGTACTGTACCTGTACATGTTCAGGATGGCCTACATTCATGCCAAGCAGATTACCACACTCCAAAGGAAACGCAGTATGCACCAGGTCACCAGTATGAAGGGGGCAATCACCCTCACAATACTGCTAGGAGTTTTCATCATCTGCTGGGGTCCTTTCTTCTTGCACCTAACCCTAATTGTCACCTGCCCAAAAAACCCCTTCTGCACCTGCTTCTTTAGCCATTTCAACCTGTTCCTTATTCTCATCATGTGCAACTCACTCATAGATCCTGTCATCTATGCCTTCAGAAGCCAAGAACTCTGGAAGACACTCAAAGAAATGGTGTTGTGTTCCTGCTGGTAGGACGTAATAAAAAGATTCTGTAATGCACCCTGCTGCTGGATGACAGGTGCCAGACTTTGGGTCTCTATTTTCCAACAGCTAACATTTTTAAGTGACTGTGCTGTACATACATATTTTTAGATCTCCAAATGAAATGTCATATGTCATCTGTATTGTTAGTATTCTCTGAAGGGGACTATGTTTTGTGAATTCTAAAGGGATGCTGCTAATCTTCTTTGCATGATGTTTTCTAATATGCATTTTATGCTTATTACTCGTTAATGTGCATTAATATTATTTGTTATTATATATGACTTCTTGTTTAAAACAAATGAAATGCATGTTTTTGTACAGTTCTACTCTACTAGTTAGGATCCATGAACTGCACTTACTGCATCCTTCCAACTATCATAAGCTCTAACAATTTACCTTTTCATTATAGTGAAGTTTTAACTGTCTGTATTTTTATGCATAATGAGGAGTCTTACATGTTAAACTGTTTTCATATTTATGAAACATGCACTGAAACATTGCTGGCTGATGCAAACAAATGAAACAGTATGACAATAGGTGTAAAGTTGACTGCCTTCATTTAAATATTAATTATTTAAGAAAGTCTCACTAGACAATGCTGTCTGTTTTCAGGTGTGGTCTGTATGAACTGGTCTGATTTAAATATTTTCTCAAAATCACGAACACTGTAAATGAAGGTTGTGGGATATAAACTCATAGTTGCAGACTGTAATTTAATTGCATCTCATTTCCTTACACTATTACAGTTGAAAGCAATATAATTAAAATACTGCTTATACCTGTATAAAATGTAGTACGTATAATATACTGGAAATTAAATGAGAGTTATTCTGAAACCTAAATGGCTTAATGATGTCCACTGAAATCTGTTCTGCAAGTGTTCTCCTTTTGGTAAGATCTTAATGAATTATGGGTGTAGCCAGGCATACTCTTTGAACTTTAAACTAAACATTTTTCTTTACATCACTAAGAAATATTGAAGTGTTTTCAGGCTATATTATGTCTACAACTGTCTAAACTAATGCCTCTAACAACATATATTTAACTTATTTACAGAGGGGATTGCTAATGTAAAAGCAATATCTTTAATGGTTTTAGAGCGAATTGCTGAAAATAATTGCATGCAATTATTAGCTGCTAGAAGCAACCTTTTGAAAGTTGTGTCCATTTTTTAAATACCAGGTTGGTAGGGGGGCAGCAAAAAGAGTTTGAGAGTGCAACATGGGATTTTCTGATTACATCCCTGTAATGAATATATGTCTTTGATCCAGCTTAGGTTCTTTCAGAACTGCAGAAATTCTGTGTAAAGTATGTAAAGTATAATTTCAGAATTAATAACTGCTCATGTTCATATATCTGATGGCAGCAGCCTTAAATACTTAATATCTCTCTCTCTCCTTAAATACTTAATCTCTCTCTCTCTCTCTCTATATATATATATATATAAATATCTATGAATAAGGATGCAGATTAAAAAAGTTAAGATAAATATGCCATGTAAGCTTTTTCATTTTAAAGCAAGTGGGGCATTATTCCTGTCACGTTCCTGTGTCCATGTTCGGGCTCACAATAGAATTCTACCAAATACAAGAAACGGAGAGACGGATATTGAAGGAAAGATGGAGACAATTCTTTATCACTAGCAAGTCTTGACACTTGTAAATATGGTCTTATCACTCATACTATGTCTGTAGGTAGCAGTTAAGAAGAAAACCTAACAACCATGCCTGGCATTTTATTAAAACACAAAGCATGTGCAGCAGCGACAGATGAGTCTGTAAAACCATGCAGAGTTACTGAAAAATAATAAATAAGCCAGTATAATGTATAAGTTATACAGGGTGGCAAAGTACATTACAAAATATTTTAACCAATGTAGTTCATATGAAATGCAAACTTGCTCACATGCTTTCTTCTTCCCCCCTTAATTCTTTTACAGGTTAAAATGACAAATTAACAGGTTATGTAGTTCAAAAGCCAGCATTCGAAGCAACTGACAAGTAACCTCCATTGGCAAAAATATATAGCTATAGTTACATCCGTGTGTGTGTGTGTCTGTGTGTGTGTGTGTGTGTGTGTGTGTGTGTGTGTGTGTGTGTGTGTGTGTGTGTGTGTGTGTGTGTGTGTGTAAAACTGTCATTTGGTAGAATCACATTTGGTCAAATCACATGTAATTGCATTTTAATTGCATGTATATATCGGATGTATTTTTGGGTTGAATTTTGAGAAATGGTTTAATTAGCTGAATTTTTTTGCAGAATGTATGTTGCTGTTCTTGATATTTTTTGTGTTAGGTAAAGTTAATGATATATTGATGTTCTTATTAGTTCATAAGGGCTAGAGCTAGTACATAGTGCAAGTTTAGGGGACTACGATTACCATTTCCTCTGGGAAATCACTGCTGATAAGTGAAAGTTAAAGATAGCAGTGAGTGATTTCATTGTTTTTTGAGATTTTTCTCTCTTCTCTGAATTGGTGTGACTATGAATTTGGTATATGTAAGTATGGGGGAGGCGTGTGTGTGTGTGTGTGTGTGTGTGTGTGTGTGTGTGTGTGTGTATATATATATATATATATATATATATATATATGTATATATATATATATATATATATATATATATATATATATATATATATATATATATATGGGTCTAACTGATAACACCGACATACTAAAACACTGACAACGAAATAACCAACACGAAAAAAACGACAAAGAAAGTTCAAAAACACGAAACGTCACATTCCTGACAAACCAAAATCCCGACAATCAACAAAACAAATACCTTTCCCGAAAAACACACACACAACACAAGCACACCAAAAACCTTACAAACCTACACTAAACCTTACATACACAACTATCTATGCACTAACCTTAACCCAAACCCTAACCCTAAGGTCCGTCACTATTGCACACTTACCTTACCCGCACCCTAACTCACTTAATCCACCCCTAACCCTCAAGTCAGTCACTATTGCACACTTACCTGACCTGCACCCTACCCTAACATCCGTCACTATCATACACTTACCTTACCCACACCCTGACCCTAACGTCTGTCCCTATCGCACACTTACCTTAACATGTCGGTGCTCTCAGCGCCGGGATTCTCAACTGTCCGTCTTCTCCATTGTTGATCTTCTGGTGTCAGTGTTCTCGTCGTCGGCGTTGTGCACTGTCGGCGTTTTCAGGTAGACCCATATATATATATATATATATATATATATATATATATATATTTTTTTTTTTTAAAACTCTGAACAAGAGGGGGAGAGGCATGCTCTAACAAGTTCCCTGGATTAGGACTCATTTAAACTGCTATACAAATAAGAAGCTTTTTCAAAGCACAGGCCCTGGCCGAAGCCTAAGTGCACAGCACTAAAGAGGTGTGTGTTTCAGCTAGGACTCAAAGTGAAACTAGTCTGGCTTTTCTACCATTAAGCTAATGAACCAGCTGAGAACTAGTCAGGGTCTTGAAGTTTCACAAACAGATCAATGAGAAAAGGAGAAATGCAACTACACATTCATATTTTTTATTTACATTATAAATTGTTTTATTCATCTTTCGTCTTTCATCAAGTAAGTGGACTGGTCTGCTGACATGTTTGCAGCCCAAACCAAGACTCACCATGGAGCAAGTTCTAGAAACAGTGTATGTATAAATATATCATATTTTTCCATTTTCCACCAAGATGTTAGGTTCATTTTTATGGACTTGGGAGAGTAAAGGACAGCTTGCATATAAATTGATCATCACAATAAAATACTGAATATTGGAATCTATCTTCTTATATTTGATTTTGGTAACTGCTTAAGATGTACCTGCTTTTGAAGATTAGCTTCATAACACTGGACTAAATATATCAGCCATGAATTTAGTTGAAATGTATTTTAGTCAACATCTATTTAGTTAACAAAATTTGATGTGTGAGATCGGGTTGGGGAATATGCCCTTTTCCCAATAGTGTACAATCTCAGAGTTAGTATATATAATTTGAAGCGTGTGTGTGTGTGTGTGTGGGGGTGACAGGGTGACAGCTTAAAGCAAATGACAAGAGCATCAAGTTACTTTCATCCAGCCAACCCCAACCCTATACTTATCATCCTTTTAGCACTGAAATTCAGGGACAAATCCAAAAATAATCAGGGAGACTTTTTAAAATATTAGTACTAATGAGATGAGGAGCTCACAGAATATGACAATGTGAAATAACATGCATTTTCTGAAACAAAAGGGTGTCCTTATTCTGTAGGTGATATCCACCAACTTTTCTTCCAAAATTACCACCAGTTTAAGTAGGGATTTGGATAGACACAACTAAATTTTGTGCCAAACTCAAGGACATTTGGGAGGTATGCCCAACCCCCATATAGCAGTTACAGCCATGAGGTCTAATGGCAAATTTCACCTTTACTAGCCCAATCCACTTATACAAGCTGACATACATTGCAGCATTTCAAATTGCACCACATATAACAAAGCCATAAATATTGTCACTACATATCTATTTGAGCTCTGTCAGCATCAGTAAAATAATTGTAATAATACTTACCTCATTACTTCTGTCTCACACCTTTACTCTCAACTGACCAGAATTCAGCAGAATATCTCTGCTGTTCTAAAACAGCCATTAAAAGCAGAAAGAAAACATTATTCATAGTTTTACTACATTTAAAAAAATGTAATCCTCAAAATTCTTTACTTTCGGTCCCACAGCTTCAAGCCTACCATCTGAATGTTCTGAGGTCATCTCAGTGACCTAGCAATGCAACTCTAACAGGATATTACCTGTCTTGAATGGTCAAGTTAAGTGGAGCACCTCCCCCTGGAGCATTAGCCACACTGTGGGTATGTCTTATTGGATTAAGGCTCTGCTTTTTATTTATTTATTTTTTTCTGAGCAATATTTCATTGCTCTAAAAATAAATAAATAAATAAATTAGAAAGAGCACCTCTCCAAGCAAGGTGTTGCATGTGGTCGTCTAGTTGGCCTGTCCGTAAGGCCAGCCCTACTTATCTTACCCATTTTGCTTATTTTTTTTAGTGTACAGCATCACCAATAAATGTTCTTTTTGCCTAACTCTTTCTGCACTCTTCACTAAGCATCCCTAAGCATATTATACTTATCTTGCACTCTGTTTAAAATTTACATTGTCAAAGCATCTTTCCTTCCATCTACCTCATCTCTACACTGCCACTATCTGTTGCTGCTCCACTCTCCAGATCTCGTCATTATCCCAAGGCCTCTCAGTTTTCTACGGTGGAGGAAGATTCTTCTGCTGCCATTGGGTGAGAAGACCTGCTCTGATTTTGAGTGACAGCTGTAGGAGGTCAGGACTGAAGCAACATGACCCAGCATGACAAAGCAGTATAGAAATGTATGGATGGAAGTACTATGGTTCTCCTGGGCATATAAACATGCAAACTGTCATCAGACAATGACTATCCAGTTCACATCTTCTGTAAAGGTGTTTTCATGTATCCTTATGAATGTAATTTTACCTTTCAGGCTGAAGTAGAGAGGAATTTAACATGTGAGATGTACAGCTCTGATTTCCACTTCAGAGCTGGAAAGAGGGGAAGTGCCCAGTTACTCAACCTTTTCTTATATGATAGACACCACAATCTATTCCATCTGTAAGGATTTCACAGAAGTATGGCATATCTAATTGGTTTGTTTAACTACTGTTATAATTCTCTGACTGCAGTGTATTTGACTGTGCATGCATATATTAAGTAGCAAAATATTGCAAACTGTTTACCAATTCACTTCCACTAAAATGTGCATTTCCTTCATACACATCACTACCATGATACTAGGAATGCGCAATACCTTGGAATGAAATCCATACTACTAGATGAAAAATCTACCATTGCCCATACTGGAATCATTTTAGTGAAACCACAAGTCCAGTAAAATCAGCAGTATACCACTCCTATCTGCCCTTCAGGTGCATCTCATTCACATTCAAACCCAACTTCAGTGGTGTCACAGGTGCTTAGTGATCTAGTGGTAGCTATCCCACTTTTTGATTCTGAAAGTACCTAATTCTTCAGTATTAAATAAATGATCATTCCATATTTTCAATTACAGGAGAATATTAAATAGATTAATATAGTTTTTGTACCTAAATACACTAAACTTCCTGTCTCCAGCATCATTATCATCATAATCACCTTTCTTTTTCCCACATTTGCATGGGGTTGAGGTGTCATGTCAACTGCTTCCACCTCTTTCAATTCAGTGCTGCTCTCCTACCTTGTTTAAAAGTCATGCTTGACTGTTGCAGGCTTCTTTCATGCAATCCATCTATCTCTTGGTTGGACATCCTCATCTCCTCTTGAATTCTTTCTGTCTCTCCACAAAATGCTTTAAAAACTGGCATCTGCAGTCTGGCCAAAATGAGATTAAATCACCATAATCTGTTTTCCTTGAATTTCTCTGCAAATGGGGCTTCCTATTACCATCTGAACCCATATATGCTGAGATTGGGGGTGCCAAATACTCCAGTACCAGTTGCTTCAGTACAGCCATTAGCTCGTACACCACTACCTGCTATCTGCACCTATTTTATGCCTACCCTTTACTTAAATGATAAGTGCCAGTCTCCAAATACTATGTCTCAGCAGTCTGCCAGCTGCAGTCTGTAAAGTAAAACAATGCTATGCTGGCTAGTAAACCAAAATGTTACTTATTACAAATACACATATATTAATCCCAGCTACACACTATGCTTTCACATCTATTCCTCATTGTGGGGCCATCTCTTCATCCTTATAACAATGACAGGTGCTGCTTTATGCTCACCAGTGTCACAGGTTCATATATACTTACTTGACCATTGATTCATGAAGATCTTAAGAAGCCTAGCCTTATATTCCCATGGTATTTTTCTGCCATTTGTAATTTGCTTATGAGTAACCCAGAGGCAGGCAGAACGATGATATGGTGGGACATTTATTTGTTGCTTCTATCAGTGAGAGACATAGATACTAAACTTGGTGTGAATTTGAAGTTTCCCATCCATTCAACCAAACAACACGAGGAGAGTAAGAGAAGTACTTTTCTTTATGTGGAGTGGAATTAAGTTCCATAGAAGCAGCGTTCTCTCTGATATGTACCTATCCCTCAAACATGTTCTATTTATATTGCAAAAAAGATTGAGATCCCTTGAGTGGGTGTTCACACTACCACTGGATTTGAAAATGTCTAATACGTCAAAAAAGATGGCATCTAGTAAGGCTTTATACACAAGGCAGAAGTCACCTTTTTAGCTGCCTGTATGATACCAAGAAGTAAATATGTTTTTTACGATTTTGGTCCTTGACTGTTTAGTGAGAAAGTACTGTCATCTTTCTAGTTGTGACAATTGTTTGAACAGCTACACACTGAAAGGGCACTGTACTCATTGACTGGCTTAATGAGAGGCTTGTACAGCAGAATTACTGCATCCTTGGGTCTGGATGCCATACCTTTAAACATAACCTGTGTGATAAAAAAGGACTTGCTTACAAAAGTGGCTACTTGGTGATCAAAAGTCAATTCATTTTTTACATAAGTTTCCAGATCCCTGATTACAAGATCAACTTTCAGAAGGGTGTTGTTGATATGATAATTACAACGGAAGTCATGCATGCTGCAGGATATTATTATATACATTTTGTTTATTTTAGTCTTAGGCCATAGTTTTGACACCAGCTGTTTATTTGAGAAAAGTCTTCTTGGAAGATCTTGGTGCCATCTGGGTAGTTAAAGTTATCTGTAAACTTGGTCAGCCATAAATCCTTAACATTTGCTTTAACCTCCAAGATACCAAGGAGGAGTGGCCCAAAGACTGAACCCTGGGGTACACTGCTACTGACAGGTCTCTTGGAGGATGTAGAGCCACCCACCCTATTTTTCTGGTCCTATTGGTGAGACAGTTAGCTACTCAATGAGTTACAAAGGAATTTATTTTTAGCTGGGAGATAAATGTAGGATGGTGATGAACATCTTTTCAAGGTTTAGATATGCGGTGTATACTGATCTGCTTCAGTAGCCTTCTAGAAAATGTCAACTAGATTAAGTAGGCAGGATCTGCCCTTGAAAAATCTTGAAAAACTGACTAAGGTTGAGAGTTTATAGGTTATATGTGTCCTTATTTATTAATTCCATAATGATCCTTTTCATAGCCTTACAGATGAGGCTGGACAGGCTTATGCATCTAAAATTACCCAGAAACACTGACACCTTGACTTTATCCAAGGACAAGACTATTGCTGTCCTCCATTCATCCAGCAGAAAACCTATATGGAAGCTGATATTGAATACCATCGAGGGGGTTGACAAGACCTGTTTAAGGCTAGCCATTAGGCTGCCCAATAAGTAATATGGTCTCGTGGAAATAGTGTTCTTGGCCTTAGACAGTGCCTTGAGGACTTGTTCTTTGGAGAATTGACTAGGTGTACAGATACGAGTATATGATTTGGAAATACTGGAGGAGAAAAAGGGGTAATGTTTGAGCTAAACTTGTCTACCAACAGATTGGCTATACCCTCTGTGTTTGAGTATGTGATATCATTTACTATTAGCTCTGCATAGTGATGGTTTATGCATTTATTAACATTTTTAAAGAAGTCTTTTTGTTTATCCTTTGCTTGGGTGGCTATTTTTACCTCATATCTGGCTTTGGTTGATATGTTCATGATCTGGAGTTCCATGATAAGTTTAGCAAGAGCATTTTTGACATCATGGCAATAAAAATTATTTTTGCATGCAGTGAGTCTTTTTCTTTATTATAGAGCCTGTTTATATTTGGGTTCAACCATAAGGGATTATTTTTAAATTTGGCATTGTATTTACTTTGACAGGACAGATGCAGCTATGCAGCTATTTACATATGCAAATAACTTGGCAGTAAAGGATTCCACATAAGACATGGACTCATCAAGTTGGAAGGGGGTTTTGAATTTAGTCAATTCATCATTCAGTTTAGTAAACTGGCCTTAGCATAATCTCTGAATATTGGGGTATTGGAAAAAGCTTGCAGTTTTATTCTTATGGTGAATGTGACTGATTTGTGGTCTGATTTCAAAAGGGAAGAAGTAACAATTGGTGATGAGCAAAGCTGTCCCATATTGTTAAGGACCAAGTCCAGGATTTTATTATCCCTGTTTGAGGTATGAACTAAACTGGTCCAGTGAGTTTGTACTGGTGAATTTCTTACATTTCTGGGAAAATATGTTTGATGATCTGCAAGTCTCCAAGTTGATGGATGGGTAGATGAAGCCAATAAAGAAAATGGTGTTTGGCTTAATACACAGAGACTCCATACTAGTTAGGTAGGAGGTATGGGTTGAGGGGGTCATAGAGGGGGGTCTTATTGTATAGCTATGATATGATCAAGATTTTTTTTATAATTAGTTGCACATGGGGGAGTTCTAGGTCATTATTTTTTCTAATGAGTCTGGTGGTGAAATTTATTTTAAGAGTATAGAGACACTACCGCCTTTAATGCCTTCATCTAGTGCACTGAGCCTCAACGTATGGTAAACAATGAAACCTTACACTTATATTCATGAACTGCACTGCAAAACTCTGCCACATAAGGTCATTTATTTTTGCTTCAGAAAAAGGGAGATTTACAATGTGTGTTAACTTTCTTTAAATTATTGAAGCCACTTGTATATTGGATATGTAGTATGGTTTTCTGTGTACTAGACAGCTTCAAAAATCACGTGTGATGAGGGGTATTCAGAAGGCTGCGTGAAGGAGTAAATCAAGCCTGAGAATAGAGATATACCTTCAAAAATAGGTATAGCATGTGCAGGGATAAATCAGGTGTGAAAATAGGGATGTTCCTCTGTAATAGGGATATTTGAGTGGTCTATCCAGAGTGACCTCATTTCAGGATATAGTGCACAGAGTGAGAACTGAAAGGTCACAAGAATGGTCTTTTCCCAAATAAATTATTGAAAAAATTGTTACAATCTCAGAAAAAGGTAAATCCTGGGATTTAGAGAATTTCCTTTGCCTGCATTAACTGACCAATGTTGGTTGGACAATTATCAAGATGGGGAGAAATTCCAGACTAGAGACATGATATGTCCACAATATGAAAAACATCATTAGCGACTTATTACCATGTCTCAGATTTGAATAGTACACTGCCAGACCTGACCGTGGTAGTGTTTTCCATAATAGCCCATGCATCTCATTAGCAAAGGCATCCCTACATATGCATGGATGTGCACAAGCACATGCACACTCACACACACACATGCACACACACACACACACACACACACACACACACACACACACACACACACACACACACACTCACTCACACACACATGCACACATGCATGCACACACACACACACGTGCACACACACACACACACACACACACACACACACACACACACACACACACACACACACACACACACACACGCATACACTCTCTCTCTCTCTTCCAGAACTTCCCACACACACACCTACATCCACTCATCCACAGACAAACTCACTCATACATCTGCATGCATGCATGCTCCAACCCACACACGCTCACACACACACAGGCACACACGCACACATGCACACACACACACACGCGCACACACACGCACACACGCACATGCACACAAACGCACACACACTCACACGCACACACACACACACACACACACACACACACACACACACACACACACACACACACACACACACACACACACTCTCTCTCTCTTCCAGAACTTCCCACACACACACCTACATCCACTCATCCACAGACAAACTCACTCATACATCTGCATGCATGCATGCTCCAACCCACACATGTTCACACACACACAGGCACACACACACACACACACACACACACACACACACACACACACACACACACACACACACACACACACACACACACACACACACACACACACACACACAATAAAAGTAATGGAGGGAATTGAGGCTCAAAATCAGGGAGAGATGTTAAATATTGCTCTTATAAAACCTAAAAAGTTGCTAGAATAACAGGGTTTGCATTAACATGCATTTTTTGAAGGATCTGAAGTATGAAGCTCAAACGTCTGTCATTATTTATTGAGTTAAATCCTCAGTTTTTCCCATTGCAAAGGTAAACATTTTTTGATGGTTAATTTCTTCTTCCTCCTAGAGAAAAATCTTACTGTAATCTAATTCATGATCCATGAAAATTTCCAGAGGATGGTGCATACCTAATTGGCCTCAGTCTCCCTCTAGACTGTTGTATTAGCATGTGCCTTTGCCCTCAAGATCACTGATCATGTTATTGCCCCCATTAGGGGAAAGCCTCAGTGATAGAGCAGTCTAAGAATTGGAAAGGCTTAGCACAATGCAGAAACCTTCCTAGATAAGGTTTCTGCATTATGTTAAGCCTTTCTGAATCTCAGAAAAACAGATTAACTTTAACAAGCAAAAAAAATCAGTTTCAAGATATTAAGGTAAGACTTTATGAACATTTGTATTTAGAAGTAGGAGGATTTAGCAAAATCTTATTATAAATCTTATAAAAGAATCTGCCTTTTTAACAGCACCAGACTAATTTTTGATTCTGGTGAAGAAGCTGAATTAGAACATTTTATACGTTTTAAGTCAAAGACTCTATATGTCCCCTTTGGTGAAAAAAAATGAAACGAAGTCCAGCAGAGTAACTGATGTACTCAGTAAACAGTGAAGCCACTTCAGTATTTAGGGTTTTTATTTTCCCTTTTCACTGTTTGGGGAGTATTATGTGAAATAATGCAGTAAGTGGCAAAATGAAGGGAGAACCCAACTCAGAGTCATAGCTTGCACTACTATGGAGAATGCAGGTGAATGTAGTACCTGCAAATGACTGCATAATTACATGTAAATGAGTGTAGTAAAGTAGTGTGGACATGCTAATGAGAACAACTACATATGCATATGATAAAACAGACTGGCAACGCATTTCAAATGTATACAAATAGCATAATAACCTGCAATGGTCAGATTTACTGTACACTGGCATTTCTTGGAGATCATGATAATCACATGTGCAATGATGCTAGGAATAGCATTTATATTAGCCACTCAAAATGTGAGAGTAGCTGCTTTGGGCACCAGTGTCCCATGATGTTGCACACTGGTCACCCTCCATGTCAGAGAAATCTTTGCCAGTGGATGACAATCGCCTCCTCCATGGCCAGGACATAGTTGACTACTACCATGTTCACAGAGATATCATAGTGATTTTTATTGGGGTTGTCCTCCCATGAGATCAAGGGAGGTGTGCATAGTATGCCTATCTCAGTGGACATAAAGGTTTAGGTAGCTTTGAATGTTCTTGCTACAGGGGCCTTCCAGTGTCCAACTGGACACATGCTAGGAGTTTTATAGGCAACGGTGTCATGATTCCTGCACAGTTTCTTGATGTGATGCATGTGAATGAGCAGATGTGGTTCCAGTGGTCAGAAGAAGAATAAAGCACCACCATGAGAACACTCTATGATATAGGCCATGTCCCTGAAGTTTTGGGAGCCATTGACTGTACCCATGTTGCCATCAATGAACCACTTAGGTACACGTGATGCCCAGTATATCAACCCAAAGGGTTTCAACTCCACTGACTAGCATGTGGTATAAAAATCCATAGAAACAGTGATTGCTCTGTTGTTGATGGGAACAGCCATCCATGCCTCACAGTCCAAGCGTGACAGGTTGTAGTCCTTTGGCAGCTCAATAAAAGGTGACTTTCACTAATTCAGCTTTTCAGTTTATCAAAACACAGTCTATCAAAACTTATATATAAAAAAAAAAAAAAACAATAAAACAATATTTTTTTGCTGGGGGGACATGTGCCTCTGCTCCCTCACAACCCTACTACTTTAATATACCAACTTCAAGAACATATTAAAGTCGGAAAAAAGGCAAAGTTCTGGAACATGCTGTGTGCAGTCTCACACAGAACTCCCACAGTATCACAAACTGATAGCAGTGTAAGTGACTCTAACAGAAAAACTCACTTATACTGTTATAACCAAAAGAGAGATCCATATAGTTAAACAACTGCATACATCAAAGTACTAAACATCAATATTATGCAGCAAATACATTTGACCATATGAATCTTGAATATCTAACTGTGCACAATCGAGGCAGTTCCCATGATTCCAACATCTGGCACACATGCACTCTATACTAATGGACTTTCCACAAGGTCATCTATTTGGGAGCTGTTCACATTACCAATGCTAGAGCCTATGATGGCCCACTGGTATAATGATACATATCAGACTACCCATAATGGTGTTTCCTGTTGTGTGTTACAGATGTCTTGGTACCATGGCTAATGACCTCCATATGCAGCCTCCAGACAGAAGTAAAATGGCATATACCACAATAGCACAGACACAAATCATTGTTAAGAGAGTGTTCAGAGTGCTCAAGTCTCATTTTCACTGCCTCGGTACATCTGGTGGAGCATTGCCTTACACTCCTGTGATGTACATTAAGCTATTTGTGGTGTGTTCCATGCTTCACAACGTGGTGCTACATACAGTAAATTCTGAGTTAACCGGCACCCATGGGGATTGGTAGATGCTGGATAACTGTAGTTTCTGGTTTCTTGAGAGTTACTATTAAAAATAGGCCTGACTAATACTGTACCTTATACTATTTGTTTGGTTTGACTTGTTCTTAGGTTGAGGAGAGAGGGAATTTATTTGTATCTTCCTATTTAAAACTCTAAAACTCTAAAAATGCAAGGTATGTTTTTGAGGGGGGAGGAACAGAAAGTGCAATACATGAAAATTGCACTGTGTTTCTTCAATTTTTTTTTCTGGTTGCTTGAGAATTCTGGTTGCTGGAGTTCTGGTTATCTGACAGTTTACTGTAAACAGTTACAACAAAGGTAGATCCTAGCACTGGCTGACACTGGCAATTCATCAGTGGATGCGGAGCTGGGTGAGGAGTTGGTGGAGAACTGTGTTGTGTGTGAGCATGTGGTCCACATCCAACCATCCTTGCTGCAGTACCTACAGCAGAATTTTTGCCCACAAAATTGCAGGCCAAGCATCCACTGCTATGTAGGCATGCACTGTAGCACTCCAGAATTTCTCTGGATCTCCAGACCCTACATATGTATCAGCTATCATGCATGGTTCTCCTGGTCTGGGCAGTTGGGCCCCCAAAGGACGACAACCTGTCATGCGTCTATAGTGAGACATGGCTAGCTGTTTCCAACAATAGGAGAGCAATAACTGATTCTCTGGTCTTGTTTGGATGTGTCCCCCTCCTCCCAACACTGCAACATTTTCTCCCTCTTTCCTGTGCCCAAACTGTGTTTACTACACAACTCTAGCACAGTCTGTCATATCTCAGCCATAAAAACGTGCACTGTCAGTATGGTTGACAGCTGTTTAAGGCAGGCATGCATTGGAGTTGCAAGAAACAACCAGCAAAAGTCCAAAGGTAAAAAAATACCAAAAAACAACACAAATTCTCCACCAAACAAATTTAATGTGGCTTAGCGCCTCGGCAACATCAGCCTTCCTTGAGCACACAAAAAGTAACAAATACATACTCCCTTTTATACCAACCACAATTGAATAATAACAATTAATTACTCAATTAGTACATCAATTTAAAAAAAAGCTTTTTTGTTTAAAGCAGCATTACATACAAAAGCAATAAATATATAACATGAAAAAACTAAAATATGTTACAATAAACATCTCCAGTTGACTTCTTTATTAAGACCACTAGGTGATAATGTATTATATTTCAATATATAAATAGTTTCTTTAAATAATAAAATATTTTTCAACAATCTGTCATCTCCTTTTCTGACAAAAACTTTTTCTAAAATAGTACACTCCAAAAAATTCACATTACTGTTATGTTGTTCCATAAAATGTGAAGCTACTGGACTTTCTATTGCTCCCCTTTTGATGTCACGAACATGCTCCTGCATTCTAATTTTAAATTTTCTTTTTGTTTCTCCCACATAACAGAGGTTGCAAGGGCACCTAAGGCAATAAATAACTCCTGTAGTATGACATGTAAATTGATTATTTGGTATAAACCTAATTCCATTTATTTTATCAAAATATAATTTGATATATGAACATATATTACAAGAACCACAAGGAGTAGTACCATAAGTGCATAATGGATAGCTTAATTGATCCTTAGGATGAACATAATAAGCTTTAATTAATTTATCTCCTAAATTCTGTCCCCTTTTATATGCAACCTTTGGAACAATAGGAATAAATTTACACATGAATTCATCTTGTAACAAAAATTTCCAGTAATACTTAATATAGTCCCAGATTTTTTCACTTAACAAATTAAAAGTAGTCACAAAATAAATATCTTGTTTTTCTTTATTTCAATTTTGTGAATATCTGTTAATTCTTGTATCTAAAAATATAATCTCCTTACCAACTTTATCAACTGGAAAAAAATTCTCAGTATTATTGGTAATAACTCTTAATAATTTATTAATAGATTCTTTAATCAATTCCATACTGTAACCTCTTTGTAAAAACATCTTAATGGAATCATAAATATTATTTTCTAAATCTACTTCATCACTACATAGTCTAGATAATCTAACCATCTCTCCATATGGCAACGACCTCGAAGTATGGGGAGGATGGCAACTCGTGCCATATAAGTATTGATTACCATCCACAAATTTGCGATATACCGTAGTGGAAATTCGGTCATTGGTAACTCCTATTAGAGAAATATCTAGATAATTTACTTTCTTACCATACTGTAAACCATCAAATTGTATATTATATTTATTATTATTTAAATCCGAAATAAACTGGTGTATAAATTCAAAACCTCCATTACAAAGAAAAATTAAATCATCTATATAGCGAAAGTAAAGCAAAACATTGTGCTGAAAAAATATGTTGGTATAGATGTATTCTAACTCAAACTTAGCCATAAATAAATTGGCATACATAGGGGCAAATGATGCCCCCATTGCTGTCCCTTTCAACTGATGGTAGATAACCTCATTAAAACTAAAAAAGTTATTAGCAAGGCAAAAATATGTCAAATCCATAATATAATGTGAAGTGGGATTATCTCCCAAGAAGTAACGCAGTGCCTGTATACCATCTTTATGGCCAATATTGATGTATAAACTAACAATATCCACACTAACCCGAAACATTTTTTCTGTCCATATAACATCTGAAATGTTATCAATGAAATCGAAAGAATCTTTAACATACGAATCAAGTTTTTCTACAAAAGGTAACAGATAATTATGTATAACAATACCCACATTACGTGAGAAATAATTAGTAGCAGAAACAATAGGATGTCCCGGAGGACTCACTAAACTCTTATGGAGCTTTGGGAGACAATAAAAAGTAGCTAAATTACAATTGTCAGCACAGAATTTCTTGTCAAAATCATTTTTAGAAAAATAACCTAGTCGTACACCTCTTTCAATTAATACAGTATATTCTTTCATAGCAATTAAGTATGTGTTTTGATCACTTATTTCATATGTCAAAGAATCACTCAAGTGTTTCATACACATCTCAAGATATTGACTATGATGAAGTAACACTGTTTTGTTGCCTTTATCTGAAGGCTTAACAACTAGGTCATGTCTATTCATGTCTATTTAAAGCACACCATTCATTTTTTGTCATATTATAATTCTAGGAACTATAATTACAAGAATTCAAAAGTTCTTTAATAGAAAAATGAACCATTTCTGAATACTGTGTGACAGTTTGATTAATATACGGTGGTAAAAATTTACTATGAAATTCAATGCCATCAGTATTAAGCATAGAATAAGCATTGGAATACATGGAGACTTCAGTTTCATCAGAAAAACATGAATAGAAACTATCTTCACTATTATCACTACCTAAATCATTTATAAAACTCTTCCCATCTGTAAAAACATTATCATGTGCAAAAAAACATTTCAAGTGTAATTTTCTAATAAACTTGAATATATCTTGTTTAAGTAAATGATGTCTTGGAATAACAGTGATAACAAATTTTAAACCTAATTGAAGAACAGCTACTTCTTCACTGGATAATGCACAGCCTGATAAATTGACAACATTAGAGATAGGCGAAAAGACAGTGTCCACAACATTAATTCCATCTACCTCGTTTAGATGCTTGTTTAAAGTGTCCTTCACGCAATGGAGAACCAGAGCCAGTACCCTTCTTCTTGTAGCCTCTCTTGGTGTTATTTCCATCACTCCGAAAACGTTGTTGATGTGCTACAGAGTCCTGAGCCCCAGGTAAAGGAGGAAAATCATGGGTTTCACCTTTAGAATCCGTAGTTTGACACAAACCCTCAGAAGAAGCAAACGAAACAGATAACTGTTTTTTATTAGATCTCACCGTTTGCCCCGAATGGAAATTTTGTTTCTTTTTCCACAGGAAGGCCTGGAGTTGGCCCTGCAATGCAGTATGCATAACCAGTACTCCTGTCTGCTTTATATTTCTCTATAATTCACTATACCAATGCAGTATCTGATGGTTTCACTAATGTATCCATTTTGGAGTGCAGTGATTATTATAATGAGGCATTATAGCAAAAGATTTTCTGAATTATACTAACAATGTAATACATTATCAGCCTTGTTCTACACAATGAAACCCAATCTGCCTTGTGTACATGCACTGTGATCAATAAAGTTGAGTACAGCTTTTTGTCCTGGTTATGCTATAACATATTTAGAGTGCAGTGATGTGTATGGACAGCATGCTTCCCAACTGCCCATCAAGGATGTGCTTGGGCATTTTGCTCACATAGGATACATGTGTTTGCTGCCCAAGGCTCAACAGCTATTTGCCTTGTACTGCACTACAAGACAATACTACCTGATAGGAAGTGTGTCAGTTGGTCAGTATTGAGATGGTCTGTTGGCTCAGGACCTGGACTGTCTGGCACCTTAGAGCACATTCTCATACAGCTGGCAGAATCACAGAATTGCATGGCCTCAACCATCAGGTCAACAGTGGCACAGCCCAAACATGATGTCATCCATTGTTATGCCTAATTCAAACAGCTCCTAGAAAGACACCTTGAGGCAGTGAAATGATCAGTGGTAGTCTAAGAAATTTGAATCTGTCCAATGCTGTGATAAAAACACATACTAGATTCATAGGTTCATAGGTTTGTACTAGGCTAGTGACCACTGGGACTTTTTTAAGTATAGCCATGCAGTCCAAATCTCTGACAAGCTCTATAACTTGCTTCATCTTGTTTAATCTTCCAAAATCTTATATCTGTTCCCCCCCATCACGAAAAATTCTTGCTTTAATTAAGAAATCTATATTTGTCCAGTGGTATGTTCATACCTCTCAACTTCTTTGCTCAGGAAATCTGGGCAATGTCAACAAATAACAGGGGACCAAGGCCCAAAATCAGAGACATTTTTTTAAATATTACTTAGCTTCACTTAGAAAGTTAATAGAATAACTGGTTTGCCCCAGCATGCATTTTCAGAACAGTAAGAAGTAAGAAACTGTTATCTGACATTATTGACTGACTGCAATTTACCAGAAAAATCAAACATTTTACAAGCGACAGGACAAAAATATGAGACAAAATCATGGGTGTTCTGGAAATTAAAGGAATGATTGACAGCTGGCTATATTAACATGCTTCATTTGGTTTAATATGCCAAAATCCTTGATTTGCATCTAGCACTGAAAATAATTTTTGCATTAGTCATAATAGCAACTGTTTCTTCTGCTGTCTGTAGATGTTACTGACCTCTAGGTAAGCATTTGCTAAGATCTTGCATCTGTATACAGTTTCTAATTTTGTCTTGCTTCACAACAATAGTCAGAGCTTTATTGGAAAGGCTCACCCAGACTCTGCTACACTTTGCTTTGAGGGAAAGGTTGGTTTGCTTTTTATTTGTTGTATTTTGTATGAGTTTATTGCCTTTTATATTTTGAGTGCTGTGATTGGTTTTCTTTACCTTGTGTTTTGCTTGTGTTCTGCTTTTAACTGCATATTAAAACTTCAAAAGACCCCACAGCTCTGTCTCTTGTGAGTCAGGCAGAAATTTTGCCCACCCACACCCCGTTACTGTTATGTTCTTAAATACCACTGTCTTTCTAGTTGCCTGCCTCTTATGTTAATTTGACCATATATCTCATTTCCTCTCTGCTTTCACTGGCTTGTGTGAGGAAACACAAAATTATCATTTTGCGAAATCATTCCCCTTCAACTATTTAAATTTATTGGCCATTCTACTGTATTCCATAGTACCGGAATACAAAAGTGATCACCCCCTTTCAATCTATCTTGCTGTTTTAAAAATAGTGACTCTCCACTAAAACTTAACTTTTTAGACAGGTAAAACTTAAGTTACCTACTTTCACATCTAACTTCTCTAGTGCACACTGCAGTGTTTAGGATAAACCATTTTTTTTCATCTTACCTTTAAGCATTCCTGTGACTAGCACTTGCTCTAATACCTGCTGGAAAGCACTAGGAAGCCTTAAACTGATACAAGCACTCAACTCTCCTTATTAATAAGGAGAAATTAATCATAGGCACTAAACAGCCTTTAATTGCAAAGTACCTTGCCAAGGTAAGGGAAAACAGCTCATGTACTTTTCAAAAAAAGCACCAAACCAGGCAGGTCCAAGGGTCAGCTTCTGTTGATTTCTCCTGTCCACCTGGTGAATCTGGGCATACTGGGGCAATGCAGCAATTGCCTCATGTACACAGACAACCCTCTCCTCCTACCACCCAACACTACAACCTGTGAGAGATGCACTTACATAGCCAAACTGGAAGCAAAGCTCTCTCCACCCAAGATTGTGCTAGACAATCAAGAGGAGAAGGTTAACACCCGCACTACACCTCAAACAACACATAGCTCTTCTAAACTCACACCACCAACACCCACACATAGCAACACTAAATCCACATATGTGGAGGCCCTTAACTGTAACCTGCCCAAGCAACAAGGACCTCCGAAGCTGAAACGCAAACAAACACCAATCACAACCAAAGTGTCACATAGCTCACAACACCAGTGTGCCACCCAGCAACAGCCCCTAAGGCAAGACAACGTACCTAACACTTTAGTCATAGGTGACTCTATAGTCAGGCACACTGATGTCCCACTCACTAGGCTGAACAAGGAGAAAATTACAGTGAGCTGCCTGTCGGGTGCCAGGATCCGCCACCTCATGCACTCAAGTCACTACACAACAAGTACAAATATGACTCTGTCATTGTCCATGTTGGAGTGAATGACTTGAGATGTACCTCCCTGGACTACATGAAAAGAGACATGGAAGAGCTCTCAGATCATGTGGCTCAGGCAGGTATGACCCTAGCCCCGAGTAGCATCCTGCCTTCACCCAGAATGATACCACAATATAAGGACAAAATTATTGACTTCAACAATTGGCTAAGCTTCTGGTGTCATTCAAAGGGGATCCAGTATCTGTCTGCCTGGGACGACATGATCGACAGACCACGATGCTTTGCCAGAGATGGTCTGCACCTGTCACCCCTGGGATTCAGGTTACTGGCAAAGGCTCTTGCCACCCCTATAGTGCCTTTTTTAGGCAAAGTTCAAAGGACAAAACCACCACTGTAACAGGTACAAGCATGCAAAATCTGAAGGTAATTCTACTCAATGCTAGAAGTCTAAACCTCAAAATGCACTCTCTCGAGGCACTCCTAAAAATGGAGAACATCGATATCTGTGCAGTAACTGAGACCTGGTTCAAGGCTCAAGAGAGCACCCCTGCAATACCAGGCTACAACTCTTACCACACTTTTCGGCCACCAAACCAGGATCGAAACACTAAAGGTGGAGGAGTGTCCATATTCACCAAGGATATTCACACCACCAGGTTAGTTGCCCAACACAATGCATCTGAAATTCTCCAGGTGCAACTAATACTAGGTAAGACTGCAATACAAATTGTAGCTTGCTACAGATCCCCCACCATGTCCCAGGATTCTCACTACACCTTTCTAAACATACTGGAAAATATTAATATACAACCAAACACCCTAATACTAGGTGATTTCAACTACCCTGCCATTAACTGGGAAAACTACTCGTGTACCAACACCTTTGCCCAACGGTTCTTGGAATTCATAAATTCCAATTCCCAGGATCAACTAATCCATAGTCCCACCAGTGGCTCTAATATCCTAGACCTGGTTATTACCAACATGGGAAATCGAAGATCCACACCTATGGTCACCCCCTCGTTGGTCAGTTCAGACCATAAGCTAATCACCCGTAACATCCACATCCCACCCCCACACCCCAGTAAGGAAACCTCCATAAAAAACTTCTCCAAAGCCAACTTCATGCTACTCAAGTCAGAAGTTACAAACTTCATGACACCCATGCAGACGGGAACTGAAAGTTTGACTGCTGAGTCCTACACTAAGGCACTGTACGAGCACATCCACTCATGCATGAATCCACCTTGGATCCCGGGAACTACTGCCCCATCAGTCTGACGAGCCTGATCTGCAAGGCCATGGAACGTATTATCATGGAACTTATAAACAAAGACATTGGCAACCTTAAAACACTGTACCCCACCCAGTTTGGGTTTGTGAAGGGCCGATCTTGTCTTTTGAACCTGATTGACTTCTTTGAATCAGTCTCCAGAGCCATGGATGAGGGTAAGGCAGTCCACACAGCCTATCTGGACCTTGCCAAGGCCTTTGACACCATCCCCCACTCTGGAATCATAGATAAACTTACTAAGCTGGGCATTAATCCCTACGTCACTCGATGGGTTGCCAACTGGCTTACTGACAGAACCCACACTGTAAAAGTAGCTGACTCCAAATCCAGCTCCAGACAAGTGACAAGTGGAGTACCTCAGGGTTCAGTCCTGAGACCTCTCTTGTTTGGCATCTACTTCTCTGAAGTACAGGCCAACACTAAGGGATTCTGGCTAACAAAGTTCGCAGATGACTGCAAACTGGGTGCCATTACTGAATCCCCAAATGATGTCGATACTCTACAAAAGGGCCTTACAGAAACAGATGCTTGGTGCCAGAGCCATGGGCTCAAGCTCAATGCCAAGAAATGTATAGTTATCCCCTTTGGGAAAAAACATGTACATGTGAATTACCACATAGGTGGCATAAGGGACTTAGGGACACAGGTGGACAGTGGTCTCACCTTCAATAACCACATCGCCACAACAGTCAGGAAATCCTTCTATGTGGCACACCTCATCACTAAGGGCTTTTCATCCAGAAAAAAGGAGGTCATTGTCCCACTGTACTCATCCCTCATTAGACCCATTGTAGAATACAACGCCCCATTTGGTATGTACCTCTCAAAACATCTGCAACAACTGGAAAGGCTGCAGAAATACCTCACTAAAAGAATCACAGGCCTAAAGCAGATGCCCTATGCTGACCGCCTTAAAAACTCCAGCTATACTCTTGGCACATATCGTCTAGTCTGAGGTGATCTCTGCTTAACATACAAGGCCATGTCAAACCAAGAGCTGATGGACATGCTACACTTAAAGAAATCACAATCCCTCAGAGCCACACGCTCCAGGGATCTAAACCTTGTCGTCACAATAAACAAAACATGCTGGAGGGATAGGTTCCTGATGCAGAGACTCCCCCGAGTCTGGAATAGACTGCCCATACATGTCAAGCAGAGCACCTCTTTGGCCCTCTTCAAAAGGAACCTTGATGACTGGATGGGAGAAAGGAAATTCACCCCAGGGGATCATGTCAGTCACCCTGCTAAACAGGGGTCCAGGGAAGTAAATAGTGTGGGAAGAAATATCCAGGGAATTGTTATGGCTCGGCTTGTATAGGCCCTAGGGCCGATAGCCTAGTACCAACCTATGAACAATTACAATGATGTTAACCCATTTTGTAGACTCAGTCCATTTCAGAATCAGGCCAAATTTTTTTGTACACGTAAGTTCTTGTTCTTTTTTCCTTTCACAGCTATGGGTATTTTGCACAGTGCATGTATCATTAGCATTCCATCTTTTAACAGGATAATGCAGTATGCTATTGCACACTTTCTTAGACCCTCATATAAATTAGAATAGCTTGCAAGGGCATCATTTTAGTTTCATTACATTGCAAATTGTGTTTCTTTATTTTCAGTGATGTTGACAGAAAAAAAACATATTTTTCTACAGTCTCTCTTTTTATTGCTCACTTTCTATCTAAAGAAGCTTCAAAACCATTTTTTATTTAGTTCAGAAGATTGGCTATTTCTGATTGTTTATGTACTGCATTCACTCATGCACTGGTTATCAAAAGTTCTGGCTGCCTGTGTGGATTTGGACATGTTCCTCTTGCACATTCTTACAATACTGCTTACCTGGCTCAATTTCCTGTCTATTCAGGGCCTTTATTCATAGACATAGTGTCCAAAGGCATAAAATCATTGTGTGCACTATGTGTTGTACTGAACTATTCTAGATCACAATTCATAAACATGGATCATTGTCATACTTCTCAACCTCTTAGCACAAGAAATCTGGACAAAGCCAAAAATAATGGGGGCACAAAGGCCCGAAAATAGGAACACATTTTAAATATTCCTCTTATAAACTAAGAAAGTTGTTAGAATAAAAGGTTTTGAGTTAATATGCATTTTCTGAAGGATATGAACTCTCAAACTCAAGTGACTGTTATTATTTAGTGACTTCAGTCCTCAATGATTTGCAAGAAAAACACAAATTTTATAATGAACAGACCAAAAATATGAGGTAAAAATCTGGACAGTTGAGAGGTATGATTATTGTCCATGACAGCAGTCCACAAAAGTACTCCATCCTTTATGAATGGCATACAGGAGCACAGGACACACAATGGTGTAAAAACCACTATAGTGTAGAGTTCATTCTCTTCCCCTCTTTGCTGCCCAGCAGTTGCTATATGGTACTGTATTACATGACAGGGAAATACAGTACATTCGAGAATATCTATGTACAAACGTAAGCACACTTTGATGTCCTTTACAGCACTGCATTCCACGATTATGCTTGACTGTGATTTATAAAGATATCACAGTCACTGAGGGGATCCAGTGCTGTACTTTCATTCATCGGAGCTCACAGGCATCATTTGCTGGTAGCAGGACAAGGCTGATTGAGGTAGCAGGTTTTACTGTACCATAGGAAACCTCATTGCTGTTAGGGCTTTCTGTTTTGAGAGTGGCAAAATTCGGTTCAACACTTTACGCTAAACAGTGGGTCTATATCAATTTGTCGAAGGTTCACTTCTGCAAACCTTTCTTTATCGATCCAAAACCACCAAAAGGTCCATTCTGCGAATGTTCACATCAGCGAAAGATTTAAGTAGGAAAAAGAAGCAGTTGGCTAACAGACCAAATTTGCCCTTTTCTCCACTGTAGTGTGATCTTAAAGTTGGTATATATAGTTGGGGGGATAGGGGATGCAGCCCCCCCACACACTTGGGTGGGTTTGACAAACTGAGGTGTGTGTTCTGGTGAGTGTTGGCCAAGTGCTTCCTTTCCCTGTTGAAATATTTTTTCAGTGCAAACGTTTGAGGAACTGAACATTCGGTGGTTTCAGGTCAATGAAGAAAGGCTCACGGAAGTGAACCTTCGACAAATTGATATAGACCCCTAAACAACATATTACCAGGGATGAGGAATTGCAGACTTGGGAATTGTAGTACCAGTATATTTCACAAGGCTGCCGTTGCATGTAGCACTCTGTTGGGACCATCTGGTTTGTGACCATGAGGGGAATGGTTTGCATATGTACTCTTTGCATGGAGTACAATGGTTACACATTAAGGCACGACTATGTGAGCTTGGTCTGTTCCGATGTGTACTGAGCTTTTTGAATTGCTAAGGACTTTGATATTGAAGTATATTGCAGACCAGCCCTGCTTCATTATGCAGCATTTGTAGATAAGACCCATAGTATTTTCCTCATAGAGGCTTATAAGAATGTCCATAGATGAGGCTGTATCTCTGACATGTATACTGGATTGCTAACTGAGACTGTAGAGTTACTGTTTGGAAAAGTCATTGCTGAGTTGACCCAAAGGGTTCAGTTAATGCCCAGCATATGACAAACATAGATATGGAAACTTAATTGCAGTTTAAAGCTAGACTTCTAAAAGTTAGGCTCAGGGATTGTTACTATCTCCTTGAGTGCTAAGCTTAAACGTGACTGATTTGTCATTTAAAATCAGATTTTCAGACCAAACTTCTTACTCAGTTATATTGTTAGGCTTTTGTCACACTTTATACCTTTGTAGCTTGCATTATTGATTATTTAATGCACGATATTCATGGGTCTGCTCTTTAAACACATCTCCACAGTTCTTAACAAGCATTGCTGCCTTTATATTACTGACTGTCTCCAGCATATTTATATTCTGTCTTTGCAGCCCATTTCACTTAAAATACATTATTTAATTACAACCAACAGTCTGACACATTCTTCAAACCTGATTTTTTTTTTCGTTTCTGTTTTTGCCTTGCACTTTTCCTACTTACAGCCATAGCAAACATAATACATATGGTTCCTTGCAGCTCAATTATTACTCACAATCTTAGGGAGTATATCAGATTTTGCTTGTGATGTCTATTTTTAATTTATTTATAGCCTTTTAGCCTTTGTTTCCCTTATCTTCAGGTTAATTGCCAATCTTGATCACTTCTGTGCCATCAGTTAATAATTTTAATGACACATTTGAGAGTTCTAAAAACCTAAAAAAAAGAACGTGATCACAGGCAACTGTTTACGGAGTACTTTCATTCTTAGTGCTAGAACTTCATCAGAATGAAATACAAAAGAAAGATCCCTTACTTATACAGGAAGCATTGTCAAACTCAGTAATAGGTCGATTGTTTAAGCTATCACTCTTCCACTTTAAACATGTGCAAGGGAGAGATGTCCATTAAGTCCTAGGGAGTGCCTGTATTTAAAAGAATTTACAAGCGCAGCTCTCTGAGTAAAAGGAAGTTCTCCCAATAACCATCTCATGGACGTCTCTGTACACTCTCTAAAATACAAAAAAATAAAAACTTCTTAAAATCATTACAGTCAAGTGAGCATTTAAACTAGCATTTGTGTTGTTGCCCTTTTAGATGTCATTATTTGTTCATGGATTTTCTTGTTCTAGCAATGTTCAGTTTTTCCAACATAAAACGAAAGCAATTGAACAGACGGCAATGTAAACTACCCATTATATTTATAGTTGAATTTATCTTTAAAGTGAATGACCTTTGGATAATTATATACAGTCACATTATGGCCTTAAAAATGTACCAGCAACAGTGTCAGGCCTCATATTTATATATAAGCCCCTTCACAGAATGATTACAGGAATTGCTTTGAAAAATTATTTTCAAATTATTGCATGATTTGTAAGTAAATTTGGCACAGGTCTCAAAATCAGTATTGGCACATCAAAAAATAGTTATTTTTTCTGTATTATACATTTCAGTGCTTTAGTATCCAGGGAATGATGTGATACCATGGATTTACAAAAGCTGTTACCACCATCCAGAGAGTTAACACTGGATAGTTTTCTTAAAATAGTTGGATACATCTCTGCACACCTTATTTTCACCATATTTTCAACCTCATTCAGCAAACAAGTGGGGTACCTCCTAGTTTTAACAATTTCTTTCAAGGTTTCACATTGCTCAAAAAATTGTCCATCATCAGTATCAGATATGACAGCCATATGAATTGTCCCTTGACAATGTGCTCATCTGTCCAAACCTATAGGCACTGACAAAATGTAAGAAGTTGTTAGAAAAAGAAATTTTCTGAAAAGTTTGGATTCATACCTATTCAGTTCTAGGTTTTTGTACAAACTAACATCCAAAATGTGAATACTAACAGATTCAATATTTAAAGTAAACTCAAGAAAATCCTTGATAAATTGCAGGTTTCCTCAAAATGAATCCAAGGTGGCACAACCACCTTGACACACATAGAAAACTCCATCAAGGAATCACATGTAGGTCTTTAGGTGTTTTTCATATTTATTGCCAAATGCATAAAGGTATTTTCAGTGACAAAGCTCTATGTTGGCAAAGACGGCTGCACATGCCACCCCCATCACTATGCTAGAGATCAGTCTGAAACATTCTCATTTGTGGTATGCAGACCTAGACTAGTGGCTTTATATAATACCCAAGTAGGTCCTGATTCATAGACAGAAAGGGTTTTTGGAGTCACATGTAGATGTTGTATTCTGTGCACATAAACTTTGATAAGCAGAACCTTGGGCATTCTGGCACACTGCTCTTCAAGGACTCTTGTGTTGTTCAGATTCACATATATCCATACTATGCAAGAACTTTTCAGAAAACTCCACAAAATGCATATGTGTATACAGCAACTTATCTGTGTGTACCTAAGTATTTCAGTTAGAGAATCTTCTCAGATTATCCATCAAGGTAAGTAATATAGTGTGTGTGTGCGTGTGTGTGTGTGTGTGTGTGTGTGTGTGTGTGTGTGTGTGTGTGTGTGTGTGTGTGTGTGTGCGTGTGTGTGTGTGTGTATGTGTTTGGACATGCATACATGCACATATGTGCAAATGTGCATTTTGGGAGGGTATGTATGTGGCTGATGTGATTGGATGTGCCTGACTGCTTTTTTGTGAGTTTATATATTTGATGTCCATTGCCTGTAGTGATCTGTACCTAAGATCATGGATGTAAAGTGTGCTGGAATTTCATGTCTGTCTGTCTGTGTTCATACATCATCTATATGTCTTTATGTGTGTATGGCTTAAGTGTCTGAGTGTCTGTGCAAGGCTGTATGTCAGTCTTTATATATCTGGGTCAGGGCCATGTACCTCTGTGTCATGTTGCAGGTGCTTTTGTTACTTACTTGTGCAGGACGGTAGAGTGAACAGCCTGAACAGTTGTGCATACTACTCCCCTGAGTGATTCATAGTCGTGAAAACTTTATTTTAATGTGATCCAGGGCCACATAGTCTGAGAATGATTGTGAATTGTATTAAATTCAAGATGCACATCTCACATTATCTGAGCTGGGCAAGTTGTGCTTCAAGAACCATGACTAAGAATTCCACTCTAAATGGTTTTACATATTGTAGATTCTTCTCTGGCTTGTCATGGACAGGAATTTAGTTTTCAGCACAGTTAAACTCCAAATATTAAACACTTTAATGGCTACTTCACATGCAGTATGAAAAAGCATGGCATAGTAGAATTCATCTGGTTTGTCGAAGAGCTCACTTGTAATACCATGTAGCTCACATCACTCAGGAGCTTTCAAATTTCTAACAGGATCAACTATAGCTTCAAAGATGTTAGAGGTGGAAGCATTGCTATACTGAGTCAAAAATAAGATAAACGTCCAATAAATTGATGTTTGAATTATATGCATATAACTCATGGAAAATATGTATTATCTCTGTTTTGCAAGCAAGGAGCTAGTCAGCAGACAGCAGCAAAATTATTTAGGTGGACCTTTTCAAAAAACTGAAAAAAAAACTTATACATTGAAATACTATTCAGTGTGTTCCAGGCAATAAAATAAAGGGCATTCACGTAAGAGATGCTACAACAAACACAGAAAACACATTATACAGCTGGTGTCTCTGTAAATATGTAAACAAAAATGAAATAAGTGATTAATTAAATCAGTGAAATATCATTCTGATACCATGAGTCTTTTAAACTTAAATTCTGACATTACTTATAGAGATGCTTTTGGGTTAAACACCAACACATGCATTATGCCATATGAATCACAAGTCATGAGACAGATATATTGCTTCCTCATAGCTTTAGTCACAAATTTCAAGACCCACCCTTTCTCATAACTTATGTATCCACATATTTTATTACTGTCACTATGTGGGTTGCTTAACATGGAACCACATTAAGACATACATACTCATTAACAATTGCACTACAAACAACAGTAATAAAGTTAATATATTTATCAGTAATTGTAATGCTTATATTTTTCTATCTATTATTACAGTGACGTTTAATCTAAACTTTGAAAAATGTACCATGTCCAGAAGCTACTATTCATTTTCTTAAAATGATCCTAAATGTGATAAAGTAACAACCTCCCTGGTAATGACAAAGTCCTGAGATAGTCAGTGGACAAGTAATGGCTGCCATTTTAAGCCCTCATTTATCACTTTTCCAGAATAGTGTAAACGTGATCTTTTATATCATTTATGGAAGACATTTCTTATATTATTATGTTTTAAGGGTTGTTTCATGTATTTATTTACATTATTTAAATGGATAAGAGGACTAGTCCAAGGACCATTTTCAGCCATGACCCAGGCTGCAAAGTTACAACATAGTACACGATTAGCTCATGAAAATATTGCACTTCTCACAACCCTGCAGTAGAATATACATGAAACAGGTACAACACTGTATCAGGGTATAACTAAACAGGTTGTCATAGAATCTTATATGATTCGATACATATGATTTACAGTACCCAGAAATAGATATAAATGTATATAGGGATATTACATAGTCAAGAAATATAAAAGCCATAGTGATCAGGGTTAAAGTATTGGATTAAAACAGTAATACATTTAATGGAAAGTAGTTGAAAACTTAATCCACAGTATAATAGCTGTTGTGTACATATTAGTATAATGAAATGTGAGATTAAAAAGTCATATGTTTGTTGGTATAGTAGCTAATGTGATGTTCATTATGCATAGTATGAGAAGTAATCAGTATATCCTTAGGCAAGTTTTTTTGCATTTTTACAGAGTTACAAACACACACACACACACATACATACATACATACATTATTGCAATACATTGAGATGAATGATTTAGAATGTATGGGTTGCTACACTGCTGGGGCAAAATTACTCATGATATCAACATTAGACTAAAACTTGATGGAATATGTTAGCCTGTATCTTCGAAGAATTCACACTTTGCTTAATTAAATGGACCATTTCATTTTCCCCTAAACATTGGTTTTTCAGTGTTTTTAGTTTGTAAGGCATTATATTCCATGAAACTACAGTTTTACCAAAGCTCCTTTTGTTCAGGCCAAAGTTCAACATTTGTTATTAAATATAGAGATATTATTTGTACATTGGGAAAGCTTTTTGAAAGGATACACGTGGTAGGAATTATCTTGTCAATTCTACTGTAGTGTTTTTCTAGTTTTGATTTGTATCAGCATAGTTTCTTAAAGAACTAAGCTTGTCATACATTTTTAATGTAGTTTTATGATTGTATTAGTATGTCTGTGAACTCATGCCATTCTGCTGATGCTGTTTTAATTTGATTTCGTTTGCTCTTTGACTCCTACTGTCATGCTACTATGACAGAGATTTCTTATTGCATTTCATATCATCCTTTTGTTGTTACATTGGATTAGATATGGTTGCTGAATATATCTCAGAAAATGGGCACTGTCCCAGTCAGACTTTCTCAGTAAACAAATGTTAAATAAATAAATAAATACATAAATAATGTTTGACATAATCTTGATTTAAGTGGAATATATGAAGTGGCTTTCTTTTGCCTGTTACAATTTTGTAATATGTTGGATTATCCAATGACACTAAACTTAGAATGATACTAAATGTACTCCAAATTGGTCTTGTTATGAAGTCAGTTGTGAACAGTCTGTCACTAATCCTGATGAATATGTGTACATTCTAGTAAGAGGAACATAAAGCATGCAGACGATAATGGCATTAGAAAGATGTTAATAATTATAATGATCTAGGCCTCACAATTAGTAATATCCATCCATCCATCCACTCACCCGCCCACCTACCTAAAGTAGATGTTTTCTTCATTTCAGAATTATGGGGAGTTGGAACCTATCCCTGCCAACACTGGAAGTAAGGCAAAAATAATTTCTGTGTAGGATGCCAGTAGATTCTAGGAATGAGACACACTCTCACAAACTAGACATACACAGAAGGGCAGTTTGAACATTGCTAGGTTTGCTATACCTACCTCCCTCCTTAATTTTGTTCTGAGAATTCCAGTTTACATGCAATTGTTCTATTGAACTCTCTGTGTGTTCAGATATTAGGAACAAAAAAACTTCTTGTAGTCTTTAATATTGTGAGAGGGGCTGGTTTCCCTCTTAACTCCCACTCTTGTTCAGTTTGTGATAGGGTGGCAGGGGAGCAGGGGGTTATGAGTGCATCAACACCCCCCCATTAATGAAACAAGAAATACAACTAAGAACTATTTATAATAAAATCATGTTATTTTTGATGTAACACAGCTTTTGTTATAGTTGAGGCAGGCAGGTATGTTTTTACATGGCATCATCAAGGACGTCTTCGTAGAAATGTTTTAAATTATGATATGCACATTTTGTAAGTAAACTAAGTAAGTTAAGTATAGTAAAACATTGTGTTTTCACCCACCTGCATGCTTTATGAATATGGGAAGAATTCAGATTCCCCTGTGACTCAAAAGGTTTCAATTTCACTTCACCAGACCATTTCACAAGCAGCACTCAATATGCTGAACAAAGGCAGGAAGACAATGTGTTGTCTTTCAGATGCCTGGATCTCAGACATTTTGTGGGCCCTTAAGACCCCTGCAACAGACAGATATAATTACAGCATGTTAGTTGTACATGCAGAAGTGAATGACTTCTGCCAAAAAACCCTAAAGGAGATGCAGAGAGGTATGCATGAGCTGTCTTATGCATGTCCCAAATGCAGACAAGATCCTGATACTGAGCAGAATCCTCCCTTCTCCACAAATGGTGACTAGGTACAAAAAATAATTGTTGTCAGTCTAGGGGGATCTGGTATGTGTCATCATGCAATGAGATGCTTGACAATCCATATTGCTCTGCAAGGGATGGTCTGCAGCTCTCATTCAAAGGCTTGTGCACCCTGGCTGAAGCCAATGCTACCTCATAGTACCTTTTAGGCAAAGTTCAGTTAAGGAACATTCCAATACAGCAAACATATCAATAGCAAAACAGGATCAATTGAAGGTGGCTTTGCTCAATGCCAGAAGTCTAAACAATAAGATGCCTGACTTTGAGGTAATTCTCCGTTTGGAATGCATCCATATATTTGCAATTACTGAAGCATGATTTACATGTGCAGAAAACTCTCCTTCCATACCCTGATTTAATGCCTTCCATACTTTCAGAGTCAATGATAACTGTGGTGGTGTGTCTATATTTGTCAGAGACCATATAATTCCTAGACAGATTCCCAAAGACCTACAAACAGAACTTTTTGAAATCCATATCACACTAAAAATCAACTATCAGTTAATTGCTTGTTATAGGACACCTTCCATGACATTCGAAGTTCATGTCAGGTGCCTAAATGTCATGGATGAATACCCCATAAATAAGATCTCCATAACTCTGGGAGACTTTAACTATCCACCAATTGGGTGGAGTACCTACAACTCCAATGTAGGATATGGACAGAAGTTTTTAGATAAATTAAATAAAAACTCAGTGAACCAGATTGTTACTAACCCAACTAGAGGACAAAAATATTCTTGACCTGGTATTACAAATGAAGCATAATCATACACAATTCCATTAGTAACTCCCTCTCCAATTAAACCAGACCATAAGCTAGTGACTTTTTCCCTCAAACTGTCTAAATGCCCTAATACCAATGTATTGAAATTCCAAGACTTGATGTGCACAAAGCTCCTCATATTCTATGATGAAATTTCAAAATTTTCTTATAACAACACCCCAGATATCACTTCAGCATATAAATTCACAAAGAAATTTTATATTTCATAAATAAATGTACAGAATTAGCAATTCCATCCAGATCCAAATACAATGGCAACTTCAAAAGCAAACCACTATAGTTGTCCACCAACATAAATAAAAGCTACAATAAAAGGAAAAAAAATCTAAAAAAAAAAAAAAAAAACAAGTCAAGAAAAATATTAGGAATTTAGCCAAAAAAGTAGAAAAGTCTGTTAGATCTTCTAGGGTATCCCATGATCCCAGGCTGGTATCTGAAGGTAAGGACAATTATAAATCCATCTTTAGTTATGTGAGAAAACTGGGAAACAACACTTAACAAAGTACAGAACTCAGTGACAAAACCTACTCGGATTCAGTGGACATTGCCAATATACTACCAAATGAATTTTGTCTAAATTTCACTCCTGAGACTACTATCGAAAGCTATGTAATCCCCATATCTGTCAAACACTCCCCCCATCATCACTAAAGGACATGTACTGAAAGGGCTATCCAAGACAAAGTGCATGTCCTCCACAAGACCAAACATAAAAGGCTGTTTGTTAAACAGTACTAAACAAGCCCTTCTGCAACCTCTCTATAAGCGATTTAGCCTGAGCCTGGCTACAGTCTGATCCCTGGAAGTATGGTGTACAGCACCAATGATGCTACTCCATAAAAGTAGCCTTACTACCAAGTTTGGAAAATATAGGCCCATCAACCTGACTAGTCTCAACAGATTTGAGTAAACATTAAAAATCTTGTCAGGCTAGATCCACAGCAATTTGGTTTAGCAAAAAGTAGATCATATCTAAAGAACCTGGTAAACTTCTTCAAAAAGGTAAACAGACTGTTGTCAGTGATCACACTGTACACTTAGCCCACCTTGATTTGGCCAAGGCATGTGACTCCATACCTTTTGCTATCACAATTAACAAACTAAATGCATTACAAATTGACCCCTATGTGGTAAGATAGACAGATAACAAATTGGCTAAAAAATAAAACCCACATGGTGAGGGTGGCAGGGGCAGCATCAGAGAACATGAAGTTGACCAGTGGTGTCCTGTAGGACTGTTTGCTGAGTCCTCGTTTGTTCAGTATTTACTTCTCTGGCACATGGACTAAAAACGGAGACCTATGCCTTACCCAGTTTGCAGATGATTGCAAACTAGAAGTCATTGCAAACCACCGTCTGACTCAGAATCCCTCCAGCAGGAACTTACAATTATAAATGCCTGGTGTATTGAAAATGGGCTTAAATTAAATGCTAAACAATGTAACATGATCATATTTGGCAGCCAAACTATCCCCTATCATGCATCATTGACAATGTCCCACTTCATCATGAAAATCTAGTTAGAGACCTGGGAACCCGAGTTAATAATTCCCTCTCCTATGATCACCATGTAGCAATGGTTGTCAAGAAATCATTCTACTTATTGTACCTGACCACCAAAGGCATATCATCCAGATCTAAAGATGTTGTTGTCCCTTCTATTCAACACTGATAAGGCCAGTTAAGAATACAGCACACCCTTTATCAAACCTCACCAGACATACTAAACCATTTGGAAACACCCCAGAGGTTCTTAACAAACAGGATCACAGGCTTGAAATCTCTATGCGTCCAGAAAATCTAGATGTATTGTCCCCGTTTTCTGTGTCTTATAGGCTCTTCAGAGGAAACCTATGCTTTCCTTCTGAGCAACCAGACCTAGCAGTCCAGGTTCTCTTACACCTTCACAAATCAATGAACTTGTGGAATAGACTCCCCTACAGATAAAGTAGTGTAACTCATACCTTCCTCTCAAACAGAACCCATATAATTTGATGGCATTCATAAATTCACACCAGGCTTGACTGCCCTAGTCTTCCGTGAGGGTTGAGGTACAGTCTATGGTGGAAACTGGCATGTAATACTGGTCACAAAATTCAGTTACATTGAACTTCCTATGATCCCATGTCTGAATAGTCTCAAACATGTCAGGTTGTGGCCATATCAAAGAACCTAATGCTCCCATCTTTCTTTGACACCAGCATTACCAGGGAGGCACAAGGACTGCTGGACTCCTCGAATACCTCCACATCCAAAAACTACTGCAGTTTATCAAACACTGTGACTTTCTCAGGAAAACTGTAAGGAGTCTGTTTTAATTGACAATTGTGCCAGCAGGTCTGACATGAAATAAGCAACTTTAACTGTCAACATTTACTAGGGGAAAGACCACTCTACTAAAAAAAAAAAAAAAACTTCAATAGGGCATTTTGCAGTAGCTTTGCCACAAAAGAAGACAAAGCTACTGCTTCAGGTTATCTAGTAGTACAGTCTACCACCTCCAAGATATACAACTTATCTGTGGTGCTTGGCTACAAAGAGTCCATGGCTACCCTTTGAAACAGTTCAATAACAGCAGAGGGTACCACAATAGTCTTGGCTTTGTCAAATAACTTGTCAACTTTCTGGGACAGCTCAAACACTGCAAGATGCCTTCCTAGGGTTTGTAATGCCTAGCCAATAAAAATCATGCCTACACATTCATTTTGCATGCTTTGTGTTTGTATGGTCTAAAAAGTAATATCACAGGCTAAGGCTAGAAGCACTTTATAGTAGACACTTATGGCAACCAGATGTACCACTTTTTCATCTGCCCCCCCCCCAGTTCAAGAGTCCTTTCTCTGTACAATAAGCTCTTGCCCCAGTATACAGAATGCCTATGCCCTTGAGAAGCCTCCTTGACTAGCACCCTCTAGACCTATAAGGAGTAATCTGAGAACATTGCCTGTCTTAACTCTGTAACCTTCCTTTGTTCCCCTTCCAAAGGCATTCTATTTATTGGCAGCTGTGATTCAGAATAAGGATTGCTGGTGGTACATGACTCTTCCTCTCAAATAGCCTCTATAGAAGCCTCTGTTTGGGGTGTGAAACCTGGTTGACTTTCCCTCCCTTCATGCCTTCTCCACTCTCTTTTCTCCATGCCTCAGAAAGCATACAAGGTCCTGTGTCATCTAAATCATTTCGTATGACCCCACCTGAATGGATATCATTGAATACTGCCACCTTCTTGTTCTCTGCCCCCTTCCAGTCCAAATGAAGTCTGGTCAGTTGTATCAACAAAGTGTCCCTCCTGACAGAAGTGTACTGTCCAAGTAAGTACTGATTTTCTTTAAGAACTGCAGGCTTAATAATACCTATGCCAGATGTGGTATCGCTCTTACCAATGATTTATTTCCCCTCCACCAGAGATGAGTACCTAAGTGTTACTAAGTGAGCCTCATTGCCTTTTTTGTTTTTTTCTGGCTGCACGGTCACATGCTGGTTCCCTGTTCTTTTAGAACTGAGTACAAGCCATCTTCTTGCAGTCACAACTGCCACATCTCCATCCTAACCATCCTTGGTAAAATTCTTGCAAAAATCATATGCAATCAACTTACCACTCACATACAAAAAATCCACCTACTCTCCATTGAACATCATGGATTCTAGTCTAGTAGGAACACAATGACTGCTTTGTGGCCCTAAACTGATAACATCTTATCAAATATGGATAAAAAAAATCTTACTGGAGCTGTATTTATTGACTTAACCCTGCTTTTGAAAAGATCAACCATTCAAATCTGCTTTTCCATCTGCAAGACACTGGAATCAACTCTGATGCCACTGAATGGATCAAAGTCTTCCTAGTCAACCATTCAGTCTAGGTAAAGCTAGGACCTAGTCTTTCCAATAGTTTCCTCATTTGTCTGGTGTCCCACAGGGCTCCATTCTAGCACCTCTTCTGTTCTCAGTGTTCATCAACAAACTTCCACTAAACCTATCCCATTCACCATTACTTCTTTATAGAGATGATGTGGTCATCTGTAGGTCTTATCTCTCACAACATACAACTGAAACTCAACTTCAAAAATATATTTTTTCAGCTACATCAGTGGTGGCTAAACACCAAGAAATTGCTGCTTAATGCCAAAAAAAGGCCATGTTTCTAGGCCCCCATAAAAGATTATCCAAAGCCCCCAGTATTTTCATAATCATGACTGTGGTAACAATCCCACTGAAACCCTCACCTCCATTTAGATATTTGGGGATCTGGCTATAACAATCTACAAACTTCCAAGAAGACATAGAAATATTGACAGCCAAGATCATCAGTCTACTATTATGGGTGAACAAAATATCTCAGTTTCTTTCACATCCAGCAAGGGCTGCTATTGGAAAAGGCATCCATCTAGCTAAATTTGAGTATGGTCACCCTTGTTTGCATCTGCCTCTTTCAAAAACATTGCCTCCGTTCAGAGCATCTCAAATAAAATGTCAATTAATAATCTAACTCACTATGGAATGAGCACCTCTGCCTTACTATTTCAAAAAGTCTCACCATGAAATAAACACCTCTGCCTTACTGCTTCAAAAAGTCTCACCATGAAGTGAACACCTCTGCCTTACTGCTTCAAAAAGTAAGTTATTTTTTCTTATTTTGCAAACTTCACAATTTTTTTCCTCTAAGCTTCAGAAGATTACTTAACACAATTACAAAAACAGTTCCTAACTTTGATATGTTGTTTGTCTTTCGGCTTTTTCCTGGTAAGGGGTCGCCACAGCGGAACTCCGGTCTGCAAATAATTGTCAGTAGATTTTTATGAAACGCTGAGGTGCCAGCTCGACGCCCAACCTTCAACGAAGGCACACCCATTTACGCATGCATGTCTTTCGAACGCTACACAACCGCGGGGAGGACATGCAGACCACAGATATAACGAGGAGAATCAATATCATATAGTTACTAACAGCACGCATCCTCTTCCCCATGAGCAGAGGAATTAAAAGCTGTCCCACTGACCCTGGTATATTTACACACATGTTCATGTACCTGAAAAAAAACTAGCAAAGTCATCCCCTCTTTATGTTGAGAAAACAGCTTTGTACTGACTCGCCACCAAGGGCTATGTTTTTACCTCCATTACTCACTTGCATCTGATGAAAACTGAGCATCTTCTCATAGTGACATTGCTTTTCTCTTCCAGCTGTTGCAGCCTCTCTGTGCTCTCACTCTCTTTGCATCTCAAGATGTTTTATTCTCTTGGTTGCTTTGAGGATCACACCTTCAATGTCAGCTCCAGTTTTCAAGATTCAAGCTGTATTTTGAGATTATCTGGGGCCACTCTGAGTTTCCCTTTTTCTGCAGGTTGCACAGCTGCTGGTTCAGTGGCTTGTACAACATAAGTGTACAATGCAGTTATCAATTCACTCTTGGTCAGACCAATATGTTGGAGCTGTCTGATTTACATTAATTAACCAGTTATGGCACAGATTTTTGTCAAATTCTCAGAGCTTACTTTATCTTTTTACTGTCTACTAAAAATAATTAAAAATCTGCTTCATCCTGTGGGATGTCCTATTATTTCAGCATGTGGATATTTTCTTAATAATATTAGTCTCTTTTTAAATGAATATTTACGTCGCTATGTTATAAAAATACCTTCTTATGTTAAAGATACTAGTGATTTTTAAGTAAACGTTTTGATTTTACATGGTCTGAGGATATGCATTGGGTGACATCACATGTTAAGAGTCTGTATACTAGCATTAAACATAATCATGGCATAGAGGCCTTAAATTATTTTTAGGGGATAGTCCTCTTGCGAATTATGTTATAGATTTGATGTATTTTTGTTTGACTAATAACTATTTTACTTTTAATAAATAACTTTTCCATCAAATTAAAGGCACAGCAACGTGGGCTTCTTTTGCCCCTATGTACACTAATTTAGTGATGGGCTTATCTGAGTGGGAATACATGTATGGGCATGAATTTATGAATAAATGTGTAATTAAATATTTAAATATATAGATGATTTATTTTTTATTTGTTGCCATGGTCAAAATGAAATTCATTGATTTATAGAAGATTTACAAAACAACAGATTTGCTTTTAAATTTAATGGTTTGCAAATAAGTAGTAAGGCCTCTTTTTTAGATTGAAAATTACAAAGGTTAGGCAATGGTAAGGTTAAAACAACAATACATAGAAAGTTAACAACAATGGCCAGTATTTACCAGCTACTAGTTGCCATCTATCACATTTAATCTGTTCTTTACCATATGGTGAGCTAGTCCATCTCCATAGACTGTGTAGAGATTAGAACAAGAACAATCATCCATCTACCTACTTAACTGAATAAACTACTTGAAACTTCAACAAGGTGTATTCTAGATGTCCTGCTAGCTAAAGTGATTTTGTCTGTGCTAATCTTTTGTACTCTGTTTCTTGTTAGTCCTATCACCCTCTGGGTTACAGGTGGGATACCAGACTCCGCTTGATTCTTTTGGATAACCTGTGCATTCCTGTAGGAGATGGACAGATTAATATTTCCCAACAACTACCAAGTTTCCCTCCATAACAAACCAATACCAACATTCAGTTCAGCAGAGCTTTGTATTACATTCCTGAAAATAAGCAAATATAAACAAATATATGTTAATGTCCTTTACATCCCTCCTGGTAACAATACAGCTCTAGTGAATGTACCTACATATGGATATCCATAACAATTCCACAAGTAAAAATTCTACTAGGTGATGTCAATATCAGTTGGTTGGACATTGTGATGTTTTATATTTTTGCCAAACTTTTCACACTTTTTTTCTATCTTACATTACTATTCTATATTTTGGATAGCCAAATTCCATTATTTGTTTTCAGTCACTTCCTTCTAGAGGGTGCAAGGCTATTTAGGATATTTAGGATAGTTGTATTGAATTAATTTACAGCATTATCCAAGGGGAGCATTTTTAGGATGTTCCTGTTAATAAATTATAGGGTAGTAATAAATATTTATGGGTTAAACTTGAACAGATTGTGTGTTGTCTTATAAACATGTTGTTTGAATGGATGTGTGAGATGTCTGGTTGTATAAATTGGGAGATAGTCACTGAGAGAGTCTGACATTGTACCTGTGATGGTGAATTTATTAGGGTCTCATACTAGGATCCAGTTGAAGAAGGAATGTGATGTCTTGCTACAATGTATGGGGCTATTAATTAATTGTGTGAAACCATATAAGTTCATGCTATATGTAGGGGTGGTAGATGTTATGTCCAATCAATTGATATTGACATCACCTAGTAGTAGCTTTTCTTGTAGAATTGTTACAGAAACTATAGCCTGCAGGAAGAACTCTTATCCCCCTCCAACAACACAGCTTACATCCCTCCCATAGTACTAACACTTTACTTCTAACCTTTGTAGATACTGTCAATAAAGTTAGAAATAACTAGCCTCCTCCTTATTTCTAGGCTTGCCTAAAGCCTTCTAAACAGCTTGTCACTGCAAACTTCTAGTTCAAATGGCCTCACTAGGTCTATCTCAGTCAACTCTTCTATGGTTCAAAAACTACCTGTCCAGTAGGTACCAGTCAGTAAAATGGCACTCCACCCTCTCTCCATCCCTACCAGTCACCACTGGTGTACCACACTCTCCTCTTTAACATTCTCACCAACTTACTCCACACAGGCACACAACAGGTCTCTCTAATACAATACACAGATGACTCCACACTGAAATGCATATCAGTCAACCCAGCACATCTCAAAAAAAAAATTACTCAGGAAGCTTTAAGAGACACTGAAACATGGATTTGTAACTCACAACTCAACCCCCCCCCCCAAAAAAAAAAAAAAATTATTACTTTTTTCCCAAATGCCTCTCTCATTTAAAAACAAAATTTAAAATCCCCTCTCATAATAAAACATACATTGAAGTCAGTTCTCAAAGCAAATTATTATGGATGATAATGCACGATAATCTTAAATTTGACCTGCGTATATAAAATTGCATAAAAAATTCACAAAAAACAAGTGATGCATTACAGAGCCAAAAGTGTTCTCACCAATGCAACTAAAACTGCACTTGCCACTACTTACCTCCTACTCTCACTACTATATGATGCTCCAATCCTTACTAACTTCCAGACTTCACAAAAAGCAAAACTTGAAAAAAGTTATAATAGGGTGGCGACATTTGCAGCGAGTATCGCTTTCAGAACCCACCACTGTATACCACTAAAAGGCATGACTTGGTTAGCTCTACCCCATCAGCTAACATATACATAGTTTCCTACTATGTATAAAATTTTACAGCATACATCTGCTTGTCCAGCACTAAATATCATTCTATACAACTATGTTTTCAATCAGCCATTACAATTCAATGACCAAAAACAACTCTGTCCACAAATCTATGAAATCTGCTGGGCATGGTCTGTACTCATACCATGTTGCTAAGGCCTGGATCTCCTTACCTGTATCCAGTAGGTCAATACCCTCCCTCCAGTCATTAAAACCATTCTGAAAGACTTTGTAGTTAAATTCTGTATATGTTCTTGCTCAACTTCAGGATAAACTATATCCCTAAATATGAGCAAATACCCATTCATACCTTACACCTCCTTATTCTCCCATCTTCACTCACTTCCTTAATTCAATCTATTTCTCTCCCTAGATTCTCTTTCTAAATATGCCATAACTCTGTTTTTTTTTCTCTAACTTTATATTGCAATTCCTGTTTGTATTATACTAACTTAGCTTTAATTTCTCTATAAGGTGGCTAACTTTCACTAAATATTACATCATTGGCATATAAGCTGTATCTATGCTTAACCAATGTTTTCACACTATGCCTAATTTGGTATTATTATTTAAACTGTAGATGTGTTTGTATTATTTTTGTAGGTTGTAAAATATTGTACTGCACAGAATGCAATGATTAAAATCTGATTTTCAGAAAAAGACAAATCAGTTAAGCACCACAGTGGAGCGAGACCCAAACTTAAATGTTAAGCATCCCCTGCTGAAGTTGTTAAGGTCAGGTCTTGGGCTAGGCAGTAAAATCTGCCAGTACTGACCAGTAAATGAAAGCGGCAAAAACAAAAGATATGTTTATGCCTGCTGTCTACACTGACAATGTGTTTCTGACTTCCTGTCAACAAGAAAGTTGTTAGAATAACAGGATATGTGTTTGCCTGCTTTTTCTAAAGGACACAAAGCCAGAAACATAAATGTATGTTATCATGTTAATAATTCAATCCTCAGTAATTTGTCCAAAAAACACATACTTTATGAGGAACAGATCATATATATGAGGCAAAAATCTGGATATTCTGCCAAAACCTGGACAGATGAGAGGCATGGCAAGGTGAGTGTTAAGAAAAGAGACTGTGTTAACACTGCCTTTCTGACAGCGCTCAGTAAGTGTTTTACAGCTTTGAAAGACAGCAAAATAATTAGCATTTTTTTTTTTACTTTAAAATACTCCATGCACTACAAAGAATTATAATTGGGTCTCCAAGCTTAACTTTTTATTATGTGTTCTCGACATGGATGCCAAGAAATTCACCTCTCATGCTTCACTCTCGAGGTGCATTTCTTGGAATCCGTGTCTTAAACACATAAAAGTCAGTTAAGGTTTCAGAAATTCCCAGTGATCTACATTGTAGGGCAAACAAAGGTTCACCACAAAAGTTGTTTCGATTACTATTACTGCCAAACATTTTTACCTTTACTTTTTGCTCCTGTCCTTTCATCTTGCTTACTTCGCAAAAGGCATGATTTTTTTCAACTGAAACATTTATTTTTACTATATAAATTTTGTAGTCTCCTCAAATCTGATTTCCAACATATCTGAATTATAAAAAATTTTACACTTGAAAAAGGTAATAATTTTAACATCCGAAAGAAAAGTTTTTTTAAATAAAACAACCATTTTGTGTAGAAATTTCTCTTTGTTTTAATGCCATCAAGTATGTATATTAATGTGAGCCAACTGGGGAGACACTAATTCTTGAAGATGCAACCCAGGGAGGTTCCCTCCTACCTGCATTCCACAAGAAAAAAGAACATGATTTTTTGTAATTTCCATTGATCTTTAATGGAATATAAGCTAAAATTGTCAGTAGATAATTATTTGAGAAATAGTGTTAATTCAGTCAAGTTACAGACAGAAGTAGGATAGATTACTATAAACTAGACTCTGGCAATGGAAATGCACTGTTGGTGTAACCCATGCAACTTAACTGGGCTCAGCATGGAAAAGTCCTACATGAAGGGTGAGAGTCAGGTGTAATACCCATCAAGTGGCAGGAAGGGGTGGGGCAGATGATTATGGATTATACGAAATAGACTATGAAATTATGTCATCAGGCCTGAGGCCACAAGTTGTTGGCACTCATGTCAAGAGAGGTGCTGAGTTGCCTAATGGATCACTTTTTGATAGTGAATGGGGCTATATGGTTTGGGGAGTGGCTGTACAGACTGTGAAACCCAAATATGCACTGAGGTTATCCTGGGAATGCCTAGTAGATACTTTTGTGACAGATGAGTTCAACTTCCATGTGTAGAAGAGCTTCTATCATATATTAAAGGATATCTCAGATATAGAGTTTGAATGAACCCTCTTCAAGGTCTCAGTAGCTAAGGAAGCATTAAAACGTTGAGGCCAAAAGGCAACTGAAGATTGTCATGTATGCAGCTTTAGGACATGATGGTGGACAACAGCACTGAAGAATGTTGTCAAGTTAAAGACAAAAGCCTTCAATTAAATACTAATTGGGATGGGGTCTCTGGATTTAATTAATGTGTACCACCAAGCCAGGCCAGAAATTCAGCAGTTGGGACATGTCACTAAAGCAACTGTTTCGGTAGCCATGGGTTACGACTTTTGGATTGTTTCAAAGAGGTTCTGACAAACCTTTGTTAGGCCACTGATTGGGGATGGGAGGCAGGATGTTCCAATGTTCCCAGCATGGGTGAAGAATAACTGTTTTTGACTGGTGGCATTCTATGGAAGAAGTAGGAACAATTTGAGGGACTTCTGAACTAAATTGACATGTGCTTGTCTGAGAAAGCAGTGCCAGAAGCAATTGATAAGAATGGGTCAATTTCTGCAGGGGAATCCACCATAGCAATTAATCAGATTCAAGGTGATGAAGCCACGACACTGAGTGAGATATGGTTATAAATGGTGAATGTACTGAATATCGTCAGAGTAACATGGTCAGCATGCCTTTTCAATATTGCATGGATGAAGCAAACAATACTTCTGAACTGATAAAAATGGAGTGGCAGTCCCCATTTTCAAAAAGGGGGATGGGGGTATTGTCTATCTCCCTTGGAAGTCCTAAGCATTGGTGATGGGAAGAAGAATCCATCTGCCAGACAAGACTCTGATTAAGAAGGAACAATGCACATTCTGTTCCAAACATGGAATAATGGGTCAGGTCTTCATCCTTGCTCTGACACTGGAGGAGATTAAAGAGTTTATGGTATCATCTATATGTGTCTTGCGAACATGGAGAAGGTATATGACTGTATAACCTGGAATGTCTTGTGGGAGGAGTTATAGCATGACAGGGTCCCAAAGTCACTGCTGCATGCCATCTCGTCTCTGCATCCACAGAGATAGTGTTCTGACTACAGTCTCAATCTTAAGATGACCTTAATAAGTTTATGGTGGTCCACAGCACTCTGGAAGGAATGAGTTTTGTTTCACTTTTCATCATGATTTCCACAGAAGGGATATTGAGATGCATCCATGGTTTGGACAGTTTGTATCCTTGCTTTTACAGACTGTGCTTACTTCATGGATTCATGTGATTGTGATATGGGCAACACACTGGAGCAGTTTATTGCTGAGTGTAAAGTGCTTTATATGAAAACTACCTCCTCCAAATTTGAAATTTTAGTTTTTATCTCAGAAAATAGTAGATACTATTCTGAATGTAGGAGAGAAATACCTTCCCCAGGTGAAGGGATTAATGAAGGGTCTCATTCATGAGAAGGGAATCAGTGACCCAACCAGTACATAGGTGGAGGAGTGGAAGTACTTCAGGCATTGTAATGGACAGTGGAGTTGGATCTTGAGATGAACTTCTCAGCTCACTTATCAGTCCTCATCTACAGTCATGAGCTTTGACTAGTGACCAAAAAGCTGAAATCTTGAATACAAACGGAAGAACTAAAATTCCTTCACAGGGTAGCTGGGCTCACATTCAATGACAGATTAAGGAGTTCAGCAATCCAGAAGGATTCTGAAGTTCAACCACTGTTCCTCTGGGTTGAGATTACTCAGCTGAGGTGGTTAGGACACCCAGAAAGGATTCCACCCTGGAAACCTACTGATAGAGATATGCCAAAAACAGTCAAATGAAAGAAGTCCTCAAGGCAGAGCCAGGATATAGTGGGGAGATTATACCTCTCACGTAGCCTATGATACCACAGGATCCAACAGGATGACCATAGGAATGTTGCTGTGAATAAGGAAGGTTGGTCTGCCCTGGAAAGTTTGCTACTACCAAGATGCAACTGGACATGTGGCTTAGAGAACTGATACATCAATGGAAGAGTAATACATAATGCAACTATGAAACACTGAAGTTGCCATTGTAAAGATCATTGTCCGTATATTTTATTTGAACGGGGTTTAGGAATAGTATGATTAATAAAGAATGTCACACTTTTTTGGGTGATGCTTTCATAGATTTTGCTGTATAATACCTAAAAACAATAGTTTAAGGCATAGTTCCATAAGTGAAGTTTTTCACTGGTATATGTTATATGCCATACAGCAAAGACTTTTATAACTAAATCATTTACAGGATTTTATGACAAAATATCAGGGGTTACCCAAAATGTACTGCAGTAGGTCTCTTTGCTATTACGCAGAGTACTTCTGTGAATGTGTACACATACTCTGTTAATGCAGTTGAGCATTAAATTATAGCATGTGTTGCTCATACATTCCTGATTACTCCTTACGTACTTCATATGTAACACAAATATGTATATATGGCTGTAGCACTACTGGCAGTAACATTAGCATCACAAATATACTGCTCAATACAAAATTAGAGCAAAAATATTAAAATAATCATTGTTATATGTAAATATGCATATTCAACTGTTACTGAGGCTTCTCTAATAACAACAGAATAACAACAGAACTATGAAGTTACTGTTTAATGTATGACTGTGAGATACCAAAAGTAAACTGAAAGATGAATCATGTAACTAATGAAACTAACACTGAATACTTACCAAAGAGGTAGACACATTTCTTTAGCATGTGTAGAGTACCTCCCAATGCACAAGTTGTACAGGCAGTAAGCTAATATCAAATTATTTATTTTTCCTTAGTCCATCTTTTTGTATTGCTAAATGATATATTCCTTAACATTTCATAGCCTTTCTTCAGTGCATTTATGTTTCATTATGTGAAATAAAGTTGTATTTAATTAGTGTGTGTGTGTGTGTGTGTGTGTGTGTGTGTGTGTGTGTGTGTGTGTGTGTGTGTGTGTGTGTGTGTGTGTGTGTGTGTGTCTATACACACATGCACATGGGTGTATGCATACAAACATATTTTGTTGCAGACGGTCCTTTCTAATAATGTTCTGGTTTGCTTGTTTCATCTGACATTATCCTTAATACCTCCAAAATAACAAAATCCAATTTCCTATTATTTGTGAAATTATTAATACCTCAAATTAATAAATAGTCCCCTGCTAATTACAGTACAGGATAGTAAGCTTCACCTTCTAATAAGTGTGCTTGCATAGTTTTTTGGCTGTGGCCACAAAGGGATATGAAGGGGCAAGATTGTAATATATCTTAATTGTGTAAGAGTTAATTTATAATGTTCCATTCTTGCCATCAACTACTTATCTTGTCTTCCATGCAAAAGCTTTTAACTTATTTTGCCAGGATACTTCGTGTCTTCAACAGATGTATCAGCAAAGAGCAAAAAATCCAAAGATCAAAGGGTTAACAGCATGTGACTTTTGTTAGAAGTACGGAGACTAAAGTGGAAGCTTGCAGTTAAACAAGCAGAGAGAAAAGCAGTTTGTCTTCTGCAACTGTGTTATGTAAAGCAGCATGTTTTATAACTGACCTTTTTTGCTTTAAGTCAATAAGTATGCACGGGGTCTGCATCTAATGATGTAAGGAAAATCTTTGCAAAATAGATTCTCTTAGCTTGTACAGACTGAGAAAAATGCAAACTCTCTTTCATATGTATCATAATAATAGGATGTTCTGAAAAGTGAGTTCTGCCACAGTTCATTGTCTTAGCTGCTAGCAAATAAATAGCTTAAATCTACTCCAACAAATAGATAAGACTCATTGGAGAAATAGGTTTGTAACAAAATGTATTCCCAGAATATGGAATAAACTGTTACTACAGGTACAGGTCAAAACAGTACTTTGGCAACCTTTAAGGCTAGTCTTGATGACTGGATGTGTGGACACAATTTTGTCCTGCTCTATTTGGAGGTAAGTACCATTAAGTGCTTGAAAAGGGTGGCGAGAACGTTTAGGTTTGTCTGCATAAAGGTGTATATATTTAGGCATCTTATAGTAACCATGATCATTTGCCTAATATGTTCCTATGTTCAAATAAATAAAATAATTTAATCTAAGCAACATTACATCTTGGCTGCATACAGAGTCAAACAGTTTAACATACCTTTGCAATACAGGCTTTTCTCCAGTCAAACAAAAAGTTTTCTGTTCACAGATTCTGCAAGGTGCAAAGTGTGCAACATTCCTTTCTGCAGTTACCAAAGGTTGATTCTTGTCTGGGTAGCCATGAAGCAAGCTTGGTGGGTGTTCTCGATTTAGATCCTTTGTATCAACATGCTTAAAGCTCTGAAACAGTTCAAACATAGTAAATATATATGTCTGCAAATATCATGCATCTAATCTAAAATTGTTTAATTTTCTGTATTGAATTATAACTTTGTAAAATCTGACATGTAACTTACATTATTGTGGAGCTTTTCTCCCCGGGCTTCCACTGAAAAGGGGCTCTTTCAGGCCCAGTGGACTTCCCCGATCATCAAACTTTAAATAAATAAATAAATAAGGACATACATTTGTCCACCTCAGTGCACTCCTACTACCAGAAAAGTAAGAATAAGCTAGAAGGTGGAACCTTAAGCTACGCATGAGCTGCACACATCTTGTATACTTGGGATGGATACCCATAATCTCTGCAAAAACACCAAATATTCTAAACTGCCTTTGAAAGTAGACAGCCATGTTTCACAGCTCATAGCTTGTAAACAAAATCTACACAAGCCTGAGGTACATCACTTATCTTTCTTACAAAACACCTTTGAACTTAACCTATAGACATCTCAGCAGCATTCGGTACAACAGTACCAGAGATAAATCAGCAAGGCATCCAAAGGCCAAAATGATATTCCAGTTTCAATAGTGGACCCAGGTATCAGAAGGGCCAATGAAGGTGGAATACTGTCTGCAGTTACTGGGGGAAGGCATTATTATATCTAATGAATGCTAGCATCTAATAACAGTCAATACTCTACATACAGACTCTCACATCTGGGTGGGAAAGAAAGCAGAGCATACATGCATGTGATATCTGCACAGACTATGTGCAGATATCACATGCATGTGATATCTGCACATAGTCTGTGCTCCTCAGGACAAAAATGGAGAAACCCAATGTATTTCCAGACACTGTTGCTTCATTTACGTCAATCCTCACCAGACCACTTTTATGGAAAGCCATTAATGCCTCATATCTCAGAAAAAAAGGCATCCATAGACCAAAGTGAGAAGATCAGCAATATTCTTCATAGTGTGGCCAAGTGAGCTTAGTCAGACAGCTGCAGGTCAGAGAACTGTGGTTGGGGAGATGGACTCAGAATTAGCAGTCAGATATAAGAGCAGACCTCTCTACTGTCACTGTTTTGTAGGAACATCCTTGTTTTCAGGCCTGAGTTACCATCGCACAGTATGTCCCTATTTTTGGAGGTATGTCCCTGTTTTCAGGTTTGATTTACCCTTTCTCATAATTTTCCGAATCCCCCTCAGAAAATGCGATGATTCTTTGAAGCTGTCTACTACACAGAAATCTACAGTATGTGACCAACATTCTACTGGCAACAGTAATTTAAAGAAAGAAGACACATTCTACATCTCCCATTTTCTGAAACAAAAATATATTATGTGATGAGATAGAATTTTGTAATACAGTTCATTAAAGTCTACAGATTTTTCACTGCCTCTTTGATAATGTGCTTATATTTTTTCATCATTATTGTCACTCTGTTTTTTAAATATGTGTTTCTTAGTGTTATCCCACATTTCAAATCGAAGCAAGAAGAGTTTATGCTATTTCATATTTAAATTTCTGCTAATTGGCTGCCCACATTTTTACTGGATGTACCTACTTTGTTAAGGGCTTTTGTTCCTAGTTTCAATGTCTGCAGGCTAAGAGGTATGAGTAAAGGGCTCGTGAGGCACAGCCTACTGAATTCAGAACAAGACTCCATATCGGTACTAGTGGGAGATGGAAAGACGTAAGAATAGCTTGAGAATCCGTGTCCTGATTTCTCAGTGTATCATTCTGTGGAACAGTTTAGTGAGCATATTAAAGGTATGTAACTACTTTGCAGTGACCGCTGCCACTCTGAACCCATCTATATTTGTTTAATCAGTGTCAGTTAAATTATCATCATCAGATGACCGGTAGCAAAGTTTTTAAAAGTCCCACACTTATAGTAACTTGTTAGCAGATACCCCAAATAATTCACATTAATGAAGAGTTCATATCCCAAACTCTTCATATTTCTTGCAAATGGCCTATGCACCAAAGGGACCATCAAAATAAAAGTTTTATGTATATATACTGCTTTATTCAGAAGTAATTAAGGTGAACCTAAGTCAAAACCTTAAGTAAGTATTCTGACGTATTATGAACAGTTCATCAATTCAAATCATTGCGTCACTAAAATGACAATTTATGTGTCCTATTTGACATTCTGGAATCTATGGATTGTACTTACATAACCTCACAGTTTAATGGTACCTCTTAAACATCTTTATATCTATCCATGACAATTTAATATCCCCTCAGGTGAAGAAGACCAAGAAGTCAGCCCAAACCTTGATTAACAAGGAAACTTAAGAAAGCCTGTATATGACAGTACTTTTGAAAAACTAGCAGTCAGTAATCTTGGACCAATATTTATGCCTTTAGAAGTAATTGCAAAAATAATCATCACTCTTTCTTGTAGAAGATGAATAATTTAGCTAGCAGGAGTAAATCTACAACTTGTCTGATCTTAAGCTAATTTAGAATCTTATGATAAATTCCAGAGCAACCTGCCTCATACAAGCCTTAACAATATAATCAATAATGATTCATTCCCATATTCTGCATTTGGGTATACTTCCCACTTTCAGCCTTGACCCAGTAATATTATAGGACATGAATGCATGACTTAAGGTAGATCCGGATTGCCAAACTGATGCTGGTGGTTTACACCCAAAGTCTTAAGGCTATGTACCGCTTTTATTACAATTACCTTGGCTGTCTCAATAAACATGTCTTTAGCATCTAGTATGTTTTAGATTTGTGGATGTCCTCTGCAGTGATTCCACTGTGAAGCCTAGACCCCAATGTCATGGTTGCATCCCAATGTACTACCGCAATGTTATCACTTTATCCAGCATTGTTGAGAAAGCAGTAGCCAAACCACTAAAAGTACATTTAGTGCACCAAATGTTGCTATCTCCTCAACAATAAAGATTTCATAAGGAACAAACTATGACTACTTTACTGTTCTCCTTACAAATTACATTTTAAGAATAATAAAAAAAGACCAGCTATCTAAGGCAATTTCTGATCTCATTTAAGTCTTAGATACAGAGCCTGGCACTGGTCTTCAAAAAATTATTTCCCACTGTCTCTCTTAGACATCTTAAAATAGATGTTGAACTACCTCAGCAGACCTTTTGGAGTACATTTATATCATTCAGTCTCACAACTACATTCAGATGAGATTGAAGTCCCACAGTGATCAGTACAAGAGCTATATTTTCACCATTTTAATAATTCCATTTCATTCCAGTCTTTCTCATGCAGAAGGCATGGCCATCCAGAATCAGATCCTGGTTAAATGAGGACCTAGACAGGGTAAGGGACTGTACCCCCTCCCCCCTGCAGCCATACCAATATCCCATTACTTGGCTGGCTGTCCTAAATTACCATAAAACACTGTTTAAACCTGTCAATGTGCATACCACTTATTTCTTTATTTTTTTCTTACATTTACCATGTTCACAGAGATTTAGATTTAATCTAAAACTCTTATTTCAAATTTTACAGCAAAAATATTTCTCAGATGTACAGACCAAAACAGTAGTGCTGTGGCTGATTAAGTTTGCTGATGACTGCAAATTAGGTGTGATCATTGAATCCCCAAACAATGTCAAAATACTTCAAGAGGGACTTACACAAACCAATGACTGGTGCCAAAGCCATGGACACAAACAATGCAAAAAAATGCATTGCCATCCCCTTCAGTAAAAACAATATCCCCTGCAGGCTATCATATAAATAATGATACCCTACGTAACAACTCAGTAGTGAGAGACTTTGGAACATACCTCTCAACTGTCGCTGATTTTCAGGGACGTCCCTGATTTTGACTCAAATTTTAGCTCTGTCCCTCTTAATCCCTCCTAAAACTAGTGACTTGTGGAGGAAAGGTGGTGAATTACACTTAATGAATAATGACAATAATTAAGAGTTATAGACTTCTTTTACTTCAGAAAATGTGTATTAATTCATATGCCCTGATTCTGTCAATGTTTCAAGTTAATAGCATTAATACTTTAAAAGTGTCCCTGATTGTCCCTGATTTTTTCTTGACTTGTCCCTGATTCTGTTGAAATTTGTCCCCGATTGGTTGAGAGGTCTGCTTGGGAATGCAAGTTAACTGTAGCCTAAACATTGACCACAATGTGTCTACTGTGGTAAGGAAGGCATTCTGCGCCGCACACCTCATTTCAAAGGCATTGACTCAAAAGTGAAAGAGGTCATAACACCCATGTACTCAACCCTCCTCAGGCCAATAATTGAGTACAATGCTCCTTTGGTATGTACCTTACCAGGCACCTGCAGCAATTTGAGAGACCTCAAAGATTTCTAACCAAGAAAGTTCAGAATCACCAGCACATGTCATACATTGACAGACTGAAGTCACTGCCACTGTACTCAGTAGCATGCAGACTAATTAGAGGAGACTTATGCCTGGTGTACAGAGCAATCTCAGATCCAAACCTAATGAAAATGTTGCACATCTGCAAGTCAAATGGGACAAGGGTCACCCACTCCAGGGACCTGGACCTGGCCTGTGACATAAATAGGACCTGCTGGAGAGACAGATATGTCTCTCAGAGGTTGCCACTCCTCTGGAATAGGCTACCAGTTCACATCAAACAAAGCCCCTCTATGACTCTGATTAAGTGTAGCCTGGATGACTGGATGGAAAACCATAAATTCCTGCCAGGGATTTCACCTATGACCCTCCTAGATATGGACAGTCATATCTAAGATCTCGAGTTTAGTCAAGATCCTTTATATTGGGTTTCTCTAGTATTATATTGAATACACATGGCTGGGCTTATAAAGACTCTTGGGTCAATAGCCCAGTAACCACCTATGAACCTATAAACACTGACAGTCATTTGCTAAACAAAACAAAACAGCCTGACTGAAAACAGACTTAGCATAGGCAGCAATAAACTTCTCTTCCCTCGAAATTCTCATTTATTGAAAATGGATTTGACAAGCCATTAAACTACAAGATGTGATGGAACGTACAGTCAGACAGCATATAATAATGCACTAATTAGCTTCTATGTGAAGGGCACAGTAATTAAAAACACAAATGTGCAATGAATTTCCTAACAGCTTGGGATAGCCTACTGAACTGAAGTGCCCCTTTTCATGGGCAGCCTAGGGGCACTAACTGGTGAAGTGACTTGAATGATGATGGAATCAAGCCCTGCACTACAAAAGCAGCTCACGGCCTAACTCATTTACAATAAATATCAGACAAACTGTTACAGCCCAACACAATGCATTTCACTCCCATGTGCCTAAAAAAAACAAGGTTAATTAAAAATATATTCATGGTTAAAATATTAACATTAAACTGATAGATGTCATACTGTCCTGTTTATTTATAACCAGATAATAAACACACTGTCAACAGTCAACAAAATATGGAATCTAAGGATCTTATCAAAGAACATGGCTTATATGATGATGTTTCTGTTTATCGCAGTCAGTTCCTTCCTTTACACTATAACTACTGTGGGTTACAGAAACCAAGAACATACACACAAAACCATAAAGTGGAATCCATTTCAACCCCTCCTTCACCTTTTCAACTTCTTATTTCAAAACAGAGACAAAGACCCAAAATCAGGAACAACTTGTAAATGTTTCTCGTATATACTTAGAAAGTTGCTAGAATAAAAAGGTTTACATTAGCAAGCATTTTCTTAAGGATACAAAGTCAGAAACCCATACCTGTCATTTTTTAATGACTGCAGTCCACAAGACTTTGCCAGAAAGATTCCAATTTTACAAGGAATAGAACAAAAGTACCTTTCAACTATACTTTTTTGGCCACAAAAAAAAAAAACAAAAAAGAAAAGAAAAGGGGAAAGACTTTGTGAATAAAAAAAGCTTAAAGCACATGTCTTTTCTGAGCACTTATGCTGCTTATTATTACTGGTATTGCTGGTATTACTAAATGCTTGTATTCTGCAATTATTTACCTGTTTTCTAGCATCCTGAAGGCATGCAAGGGCAGTTTTCTGTAATCCATTCTGAAGGCATCCTTTGAGGGTCAAGGAGTAATCACACACACACACACACACACACACACACACACACACACACACACACACACACACACACACACACACACATACACACACACTTGTGCATGCACACATTCACACATGCACACACACACACACACACACACACACACACACACACGTTTCAAAATCTGTTTTGCAAAAGATAGATCTTATTTAAAAAAAAAAAAAAAAAAAAAAAAAAACATATCTTCCATGTTTTCCCATGTTCTCCCACATAAAAGACTGCATCATTCACACAAGCTGGGCTGCACTATAAATTTCCTGCCAGCAAGGAATGTCTCCCAAGCAGAAATTTTGCTGGCTACTTTAACTGTATTCAAATGCATGTCAGACTGTGTCTTTCTTTGTGTGAGCTTGCATATATATAAATGTATATATGTGTATATATATATATATATACACACACACACACACACACACACACACACACACACACACACACACACACACACACACGCACACACACACACAGAAAACTTCCCACTGAAGACAACGGGAGGCAGTAGACAAGACTTAATTTGGAGTCTTTCCAGTATTAGTTGTCACTTGTAATGATACAGTAAGGATCACTTACTGCAGTGAGAGTTTTCACACCTCAGGATGAGAGTGTGGAAGAAGGTCTGTCGATTCCTTTATTACTACAAAATAATCTCTTTACAAAAGCCTGCTATTTGCCTATTTTCTTTTGCTGGAAGTAGCTAACAGCTAATTATAGCATACAACAAGCTCTGACCGAAACATAAATGAGGTTCACTCAAGGAAACATAGAAGTAATTCTGTTACAGGAGGTGTGTTAGATGACAGTGCTTCAAACTCCTGTCATTCTGGCTTAATGGCATAAGAAAACAACATCACTTCCTTATGTCTAGCATGACTCATAGCAATAAGACTTGCACTGTATTCTAGAAAGAAAGAATAAAACAAGAAAACAAGATCACATTTCCAAGGCAGGTTGCATCAGCTGCCATTTTCTGGGAAATACATTAAAATTATAAAAAAAGCACTTGGAGTAATTTTGAGGCATTAAAATATTTCAGACAACAAAGATATAATGCAAGAACACATTTTTGAGCTCTAAGATGGCATTTTCCTTTAAATATAACATCAGTGTTGGAACACTCTCTTCTTTCAGTTCATCCCATTTATCACTGATACATTGGTCCTTAAAACAGCAAAGGGTTCAGAGCCATTCAAAGTAGGACTGAATACTAAAGGCAGTAGGCATCTTGGCACCTTTAAGACTTTTCTAAGTTCTAACCCTTGTGCTCCTTTGCTTCTCCATATCTTGAGGGTGTCCCAGAACAATGAGTACATCAATATACATCATAATAACATACACACAACAAACCACTCAAAACCATAATGTCTCTGAAGATGTTCCTTTGAACATCACTCTAAGTCCCCTTCAGTTAGGGATGAGGAAAGATGGGTGGGTATGTTGAAGTGGACAGAGGTGAATCTTAAATACCTATCACTGGGATAAATACATGCTTTTCTTATCTTACAAGATGTAGTCTATCCATTTCTGCCACCTATAACAAAGTCCCCAGCTCATCCCTTTGGGTGGTATTATCACAGAGTATATCTTATGGTAGTAGACTCAAAGAAAGATCTGGACCTGGAGATAACATCCAGTTTATAGTATCATGCAAACCTGTGCCAAGAAGCCCATGTCCTAGAATCATGTGTCATCAATTGAAACGTTTCTGAAAACAGCCTGAGAAGTAACCACTGCTCAAGTAGAATGCCATTTTGATTCACTTGACAAATCCTTATTATGTTTCTTATAATAAGATCTAATTCATTAAGAAATCCAGCTTAACAGGGTGATTTCAGACATCTTTCTACAAAGTGTATTGGCCACATATTAAACAAAAAAGCTGATCATCTTTTCTAATGTCCTTAGTTTTATCCAAATAAAAGTATAAATAAAGATGGAAATCTAGCCAATGCAACAGCTACACCCCTTGGTTTTAGTACAGGGGAAATAAAGGCATCTTAACTGACTGGTTTAAATTAATTCTGTGGCTACTTTAGGCACAAAATATGAGTCAGTCTACAGTGATACTCTGTTGTTCTTTGAGATAAGTTAAGGAGGTTTAGAAGATGGGGCATGTGGCTCTGCAACCCTTCCTGTTGTGGTGACATTTATCAAAAATGCAAAATTCTTCAAAATGAAAGTTTTGCATGTCTTGGACTTTACCTCTACCCTTGAAGCTGGTTTGAAATGTGGTTAGGTTATATTTTTGCCAACATTTATTTATTTATTTATTTTTACATTTGTTTACTGGGAAAGCCCAACTGGGCATGTGCCCTTTTCAGTGGAGGCCCGGGGAGATAAGCTCCAAGTCATACATTAACATAAAAGCAAATCAGACAAGTAATATATATAGATTATATCAGCAAAACATTTGACAGTATTACAGTTGTAAAAAGATGCACAAGTATCATTTGCAAAACATACAATGAGTTTGTTCATAATTGTTATCATGGAGGTACAGCTAGCTAACATAAGTTTAGAGAAAGGTCATATTCAGATATGCAGAGTGATCAAAAAGTGAGTTAGTATTTGGGGAGTGGCCTATCCTGGGGGATGCAGGGGCAGAGCCAGGAGTTTGTTAAGTGACTTTTTAGAAATGCTTTGAATTGTTTTGATAAGGGAATGGTTTCTAGAGTAGTAGGTAGGGTGATTCCACAGGTAGGAAGTATAGTTGGAGAAAAAGCCTTCTCCAGCTGAGTTTTTTGCTTTAGTATTTTGTAGTAGATGTTTACTGTATGAGCGGAGGGATCTAGGAGCAGAGTATGGCTGGATTAGATCTCTGAGGGCTGGGTTTTTGTTAGGGTGATGGAGAATTTTATGGGCTAGGTTTAACTGGTTAAAGTGTAAGAGTTGTGGGAGTTCAAGCCAATCAAGCTGTTTGAGGGGTAGGCAATGATGTGACCTGTATGATGATTTAGTGGCAAATTTATTTTATTGTAGCAGGCTTCAAGTATGTTAAGGTCTGATTTATGAAGGTTGATTAGGATAGGGAATGCATATAGGAGTGTAGATAGCAGGTGGGTCCTGGCAATGGTGATTCTTGTAGTACTTGTTAGAAACTGGTTGTTTCTGTATAGGAGGCTGAACTTCTTGTGGACATTTTTGATGGTTTGATCTATATGAAGTTCAAATTTTAGATTGTTGTCAATTACTACCCCAAGTAGCTTGGTATGGGCAGTTGGAGTTATTATGGTTTTGTTTTTAGAGTAACTATTGAAGGTGGGAGGGTGCATTCCTAGTGGGACAGAAGAGTAAGAGGTTAGTTTTATTGGGATTTAGTATCAGCTGGGAGTTGGTTAGCCAGGTTTCCACAGATAAGAAAGTGTCTTGGGTAATGGTTTGGAGGATTCTGAGGGAGGGGCCTGAGCAGATCAGGGTTGAGTCATCTGCATATTGAATTATGGTGGCATGGGGGGGGGTTGCAGAGTGTAGCTGGTTGATAAAGAGGGAGAATAGGAGGGGTCCAAGGATGGAGCCTTGAGGGACCCCTATAGTTACTGGGAGGAGTGAGAGAGGGATTATTGCCAATGGACAGCTTGTTGCCTATCTGTTAGGTAGCTTTGGAACCAATTAATAGCCATGATGTTAATGTTGAGGAAGGAAAGGACATTAACGAGTTTGTTATGGTTGACCATGTCAAAGGCTTTTGACAGGTCAAGGAATAAGGCTGATACAAATTGGGAGTTGTTTCTATGTTGGTTAACTTTGTTGGTAAAGGTCAGTAGGGCAGTTGTTGTACTATGTGCAGGACGAAAACCATCTTGAGTACTAGATAGTAGGTTGGTCATATATGTGTGTGTATATATATTTCCTAGATGTATATATGTATATAGATATATTTTTTACTTACTCTTTTAAATTTTTTCAAGTGTTAATTAGTATCTCAGTGATTGGACAATTTGTATTGCATCACAAATATAAAATGAGTATGTTTGATTTTATATGTAGTCTGATGCAGCAACTGTTATTGGTTGTGAAAGCGCTTACTTCTCTGCTATCAAAGATTAAAGTTTTTATGCAATTGTACTGCCGTGTATAACCAGTGTGTTTCTACGTTCACATATCCTGCTTCAACGTGGTTATTTCATCTGGAGTTTGGTTCTTTGCATTTTCAATTCTATGAACCTATGAACCTATGAACACTGTAAAAGTCAGTATTTGTGGTAGCTCCATCTGGGTTTGTGCTGTTCATCAAGATTACCTAGGAGTATAACAATAGGAGTAGGGAATCCTTCACTTGTATTAGTGACTACGTAGTAAGGGACAGCTAAAAAGCAGCCAACCTAATAAGAGAAACCTTTGGTCCACAGTAGTTTAAGATGACTCACTTCTGTGATCATACATTTGGCAAACACACTGAGAGCTGTGGTGAGACCAAATATGAGACACAAACCTGAAAATGGCTGTCTACCACCCTGAAGCACAGAAACCTCCTGGAGACCTTGGATACTTTGATGTGAATTTATGCATCCTGGAAGTTTAAGGAGCATATCCAGCCTCTGCCCGAAAGACAAGGAAGGACTTACTGCACAATTTCCATATGGGCCTTTGTTTTTGGAATGCAATAAGTGAGATCACTGAGGTCTAAAAGTGGTGTCTTTGGAAAACAAAGAGCCCTGAGTAGAATCTGTATCCTTTCTAGTGAGGTGTTGCCATCTAGCCTACTCCTTTTCTAGCGTGACAGCCACTTTTTTTATCACACCCACTTCATTGGGTGTGTCTGGAAGGAAAATGGATGATGACAGATGAAGGGTATATTACAGGCTCTGAATATGAATCACCATACTACTTGTCCTCTGTGATGGGCTCATACTCAAATAAGTGGAGGGACACATGACCTACACACAGACTTCAGAGTGGTGCAGTCAATTTAAGTAACAAGGGGTTCTTCTGCTGCTCCTCAAATAAGGGCTATGAAAACCCTGATTCTGTAGATTACCTCTGCTTTGAGGCAGAGTCCATTTTGAAAGCACAGGCAGACAGGCTTCTCTACAAAGTTAGGCCAAACCAGGGCAAACCAAATTTGTCAGGTAAAAAAAAGGTTATGAAGATGGCCTTGGCCTTTTTATGCATGGCTTTCTTATATATATATATATATATATATATATATATATATATATATATATATATATATATAAAGGTAACACATGATAACACTGTAGGCTTGTGTTTCTCTTGTCAAAAGCTGAGTAATTTATAATTTATTTACTATTATTGATAGTAAATCCATGTCTGTACTGGCCTCTGTCAGTATGCTGTCCAAAGTCCTGCTGCTGATTTTCCTTAAGCCATAAGTTCATAGGTTCATAATATCATAGGTTCAAAGGTAGTTACTGGGCATGCAATCCAGGAGGCCATTGAGATGTCTATCCCAGTTTCACAATTTCTGCAGAGCACTGTCTGATTGATTGGCGTGCTCAGTCATACAATAGACAAATGGCTGCTGAAGGAATCAAATTCTGAATTACAGAAAGCAGCTTGCTAACAGCACATCGACTTAATACCCTGCTCTAACTGCAATTCGTCTGATTATAGAATTCCTACTATGGAGCTAAGAATTTGACACTAACATACATTTCTTGAATCATTCTGTGTTGCTTTGTGCTTTTCTGCATAACATTACGCAGTAGAAACTTTATTTGATTTATATCTTATTTTTATCTCTGATTTTTACTGTTTTTTTGGTAGAAAGGGATAGTTTGTAGGCAGACTGTAGGCATGCAAAATCTAACCCTCCCAAAAGGGCCTATCTAATTATAATTTGGCACAGGTTGTTGACAGGACACTCAAGGCCAAATCTCAAACAATCTAGTGTTGTTTTGTGCTTTCCTGCTTAACTGTATAGCAGGAGGTTTTAATTGATTTGTATTTTATTTTACTGTTTTGTTGACAGAAAGGGAGGGACTGTAGGCACACACACTGTACCCTCCAAAGAGGTCTATCTAATTATAACTCGAACCTCAAACATGGGCTGTTGTGAACGAAAGCTATCGCCCATGTTTGAGTCTGATAAAGACCCATCGAGCATCTTAATGTGACTTGTATGACTGGCAGGATGGGCCAGTACAACTACTTTATGAAGTACTTCCCTTTGTATAAGGTTAATTCAGTATACTTCATTTAATATTGATTTGTATGATATCTAAACCAGTATACTTCATCTGATATTGGTTTGTATGATATAGATAGTTTTGTTTCTTTTAAAATTCTTTATTTTGACTGACTGTCACTGAGAATGGGCTCTTTGAATGAGCATGCTATTAATGAGTTGCTGAATAAAAAGTATTTTGTCCAAAGTACTGTGCGTGCGTGTGCATGCGTGTGTGTGTGTGTGTGTGTGTGTGTGTGTGTGTGTGTGTGTGTGTGTGTGTGTATGTGTGTGTGTGTAAATGTATGTATATATATATATATATATATATATATATATATATATATAGGTAACACATGGTAAAACTGGAGACTTGTGTTTCTCTTGTCAAAAAATGAGCAATTTGCTTTCTATATTGACAGCAAATCCAGACTTGCTGATGATTATTGTACCTGTACAACTGAGATTGTATGGAAAGCTGTCATTTCATGTATTACTGACTGGCAGATAAGAAAATAAATTTAGGTAAAGTGCAAATAGACCACATTTAGGAAAGGTAGCACCTCTGCTAGTAAAGATCACTCAACCTCTAGTAAATGTAATACTACCAATGTCAGATTTATATTTCAGGATACAATTATATAGCAGTCTGAGGAGTCATAACATATTGGAAATAATAAAAAAGAAAGAAAGGGAGAATGTCAAAACAAAGAACTGGAAAGGAAAAGAAACTGACTAATTTGTATAATGCTAAGCAAAAATATACTAAACAAAATGTTCACTCACTGCTCTACTAGACAAGGTTAGAAAGGGACAGGTTAAAATAAAGAAATCTAAACTCAGCTTGGAAAGACCAAAGAACATTCAATTCTGTACCCATAGAAAGCCAGTATAATCTGTCTCCTGTGCACAGATTAATGCCAACCATGTAAGAAACAAGATGGATCAAGTTAGTGCCTTCCTTACCCTCCAACACTTATATGATATAGTTGTCATTTCGGAATCCTGGTTCAAAACTGATCACCACCACATTCACCACTTCTTCTCTGGGTACAACTACATTTTCAATTTCCATCCAGGCTTGAGATAAGGAGGTGGCATAATGTTCCTACACAGTTCCAACCTCAATATACCCATAGTCACACAAGCAAACCCAGTGTCTGACCATGACGCCAACATGATTCTCACCAAGCTATCATTTGAAGTATTTTAATTATCAATACATTACAGCAAATTACCTTTCATCACCCTCCTCATTAGTAAAATTCAAACACTAATTCACAGCATTCTTCCAATGTTCGATCTTCCAGCAATCCCACCAAACACACTCTAATACTCAGAGACCCTAACTTAAACTTCTTCAGTCCTACAGCTCAAGATTTGTCAGAGACTGACTTTCATCTAAACTTTCACAGTCCAACAGCTCAAGATATGTCAAAGTTTCTTGCTGACCTTAAAGTACTTCAAGTTGTTAATGAACCAAAAGGACCAAAATAAAAGAAACCACCACTCTCTTACAGACCTTATAATCACCTCTCATTCTGTCAGCATTTCTTCAGTAACTACCCTCTCCCCATCTTTGGTGACAACTACCTGCAATATTTGACGTCCAATATTTCAAACTGAAATGCCCAAGATAATCACATTCAGACAAAAATCATCTGCTAATCTTTCTAAATGGCTAGCTCACCTCTCAGGCTTAGAATGATTTCTAATACTTGCTCTGACAGGCATTAATGCCTCTGGAAGTCTGATATCCTAATTTGTCCTCACCCCCCCATGCCTACTTCCCTAGAGTTACCAGATTCTTCAAGCACAATAAAATGAAAAAACTTGCAATGTTAATATAACTCCATAATGAGGCATGACAAAATTGCAATGCAAACCCCACACCACAAAATAAAAAACATTACACGTTTTAAAGAAATATCACTAAACAAGCAATTTGCTGGTACAAAGCCAAATAACTAAGAACAAAGTGAACCTCATTACTACTACTACAGTTATCAGAAAGGTTCTGGCAGGAGGTGAATAAACTGATTGTCTTGGCTCCGCCAGAGGATGTCCCCACAAAAACTACATAACATGTCTTACACTGATTGAAAAGCAGTGCTGTAATAGTAGAAATAAAGCTATGGAGATGATTTCCAACACTGCTTTTGTAGTCATGACTGAAGAGCTTGCTTCAGTGCTTCATTTATAAGTTGTAGCAAAATGAAAAAACTAATTACGTCTTTTATGGATAGGGCATGTCTGCAAAACAACTTGACTAAATGTATCAGATGGGCACAGGAGAATAATATGCTAATAAATGCATGAAGATATAACAAAAAATAAGCACTTGACATCTGGCAGGCATATACTGGGAAATGGGTATTTAGTAAAGAGCACACACTAGTTGAAAATGTGGATTTATTTAAGGACCTGGGGTATACAGATTGATCCAACTTTGAGTTTTTTGTGATAACATCAACTAGTTAATGATAGTTATAGAACTAAAGGCTGTATAACAATCTTTATACAGTCTAGGAAATCAGAAATTCTGTAATTATTGCTTGAAACTTACATTAGACACAAATTAGAATACAGAATAATAATAATATGGAGACCTTATAAGAAAACTAGAATGAGTGAATTAGAAAGAGTACAACAGAACTATACAAATGGGGCATCCATAGATGTGAAACTTTAGGTTATTATGAAAAATGAAAATATCTGAGGTCATAAAGTGTCTCATATAGTTTTTTAAGAGGAGGCCTTATTCGGGTATATAGGGCATTTAGAGGCAGCTACCTGTGGAAATATTTGGGAGTATCAAAGAACAGTAGAGAAACATCAGCTGTCCTATACAGGAGACAAAAAAATGGAGGCAAAAAGAAATATGGACATGGGAAAGAAAGAGAGATTTGATATAGTGCAATATTTATGCAAAGGAGAAAGTCAAGTTAACTAATGCAGAGAAGGCAGTCTCAAAGATATTTAAAGAGAAATACAGGCAAAGGCATCCAGATATGGAAATGTACACAATAAAAAGATTAATACCACAAAGATGTAATGTAGAAAAGATGATTAGTAAAGCAGAAGTTAAAGAAATAGAAGTTGACGTTATGGGAGTGCCTGCAAAGTGAAGGATTTAATGTAGAAGGTCTAAAACAGACTACATCACAGCATGATGGACTGAGTCCCCAGAATAAGGAAAAGCAAGAAGATCAGGAGACGTGAAGAAGAAATATAGACAGGGGAAAGGAAAAGAGATTTAATATGGTGTAATGTTTATGTAAAGGATAAAGCCAAACTAACCAATACAAAAAGAGCAGCACCAAAGAGTTTTGAAGAAAAATATAGGGAAAGGAATCCGGATATGAATAACTTTACAATACAAAAAATAAGAAGACTAAGAGGAAAAGTAGAGAAAGAGATTAGTAATGGAGAAGTCAAAGAAATAGAAACTGAGGTTATGGAACAGCTGCAAAGAGAAGGATTCAGTGTAGTAAATTGAATACAGAAAGCACCACAACAGGATAAGGCAATGGATATTCAAATGAAGGGAAAACCAGTGGAACAGGAAGCAATTGGTGAGGTGCCATATCAAGATATTTTGGAGCCTTTCACAGGAAACCAGTATAAATGTTGATTTGAAGTTAGACAGCAAGGAAAGGAACAGGAAACTGTGGAAACTCTGATGCAGTCAATGTTGAGGAGTGATAGGCTAGTGAGTTCCTTATGACAGAACAACAGATGACACAGGATGAAATTGAAAAGAATTTCCAAACAAAGATGCTATAGAACTTTCTATAGAATGCCTGCAGGAAACGGAAAACAATGGATGTGCCCTCAGTATGGAAGAAAATGAGTTAAGAGAAGAGTTGCTTGATTTAATAGACAAAGACAGATATATCAAGATCAATGAGAGAAATAGATTGCAGAAAGTTAATAAAACCCCAAAAGTCAGAAGCTTGATAAAACAAACAAACATGGGAATTAGGACTGTCCATAGAGATCCATGCGATATAACAGAAGTAAACAGAATATATTACAGTACTGTTAAATTAATAACTGATGAAGTTCTAAAACAGGAACACAGGGTAGCGAGGGAAAAGAGGGGGAGAAAGCGAATACCATCATGGAAATATCAAACAGAGAAAACTATAAAGCAGCTAAGACAAGGTGTCATTGTTAGAAGATTATAGAAGAGGGAATAGATCAACAAGAATACTAAGAAATATAGATGTGATAAAAGCAATGCTCAATATTAGAACAGACCAGGATCTATTATGCACTATTGGAGATAAACTAAAAATTTCAAAACAGGTGGAAAGACTTAGAAGATACGAAGATAAATATAAGGGAAAAGCACAAAATAAGCAATTTATTGATGACCCAAAAAAGTTTTATAGAGAACTGGGAAATAAGGTAAAAGGAATTGAAAGATTGCCAAAAAAAAAAGAGGAAGTAGATACATTTTGGAGAAGTATCTATGAACATCCTGTGGAACATAACAAAGATGCTAAATGGATAGAAAAAGTAAAAGAAAGTATAAGAAATTTAAAGGTACAGGATATGAAATGGGATGAAATAACAGCAAGAGAGATTGAAACAAAGTTGAGAAAAGCCTCTAACTGGAAAACCCCAGGCCCCCAGATGCAGTACCTAACTTTTGGCTTAAAGTATTAACTTCGTTGCATGAGGATTTAGCCATGAGTAAGAACTATTAATATGCGCACCCCAAACACACACAGCACTGGTTAACAACAGGAAAAACAATGGTCTTACTTAAGAGTGAACCTGCAAGCTACCCTAAAAATTATAGACCAATAACTTGTCTTCCAACAATGTATAAACTCTACATGGGAAGTGATGCCAACAGAGTTTATAGTCATTTAGAAGAAAACTGCATTATGGCAGTAGAACAAAAGGGCAATAAAAGAAAGTCATATGGAACAAAGGATCATTTGTTGTTAAACAAAGTTATAGTGGAGAACTGTAAGAAGGGGAAGAATCTAAGTATGGCATGGATTGACTACAAAAAAGCATTTGATAGTATCCCACATTCATGGATAAAAGAGTGCTTAAAAATGTATAAGATACATCCTACACTGATTGACTACATTACAGTAACCATGAAACAGTGGCAGACCACTTTGCAGCTAAGCCATGATAAAGGACAGATTATTATCCCAGGGATAAAAATTCAAAGGGGGATATTCCAGGGTGACTATTTGTCACCGTTGCTATTCTGCCTTGCCATTAATCTATTAAGATGTTTACTTAACAGCTTAGGCCATGGCTACAATTTGGCTCCTAGAAATTAACAAAGTCTAATGACTTTTCATCTTCTCTTTGTTGATGATTTAAAACTGTATAGCTCATCAGATGAGGAACTGAAAGCACAGCTGCAGGTTGTCAAAACTTTTTCAGATAATATTGGAATGTCATTTAGTCTTGATAAATGTGCAAAAGCAACCTTAAAAAAAGGAAAACTGCAGCACCAGGAAAACATCAGTTTGGGACAAGAATGTGATATAAAAGAACTTGAGCAAGAGGGTGTGTATAAATACTTGGGAATTGATGAAGGTTCAGCAATAAAACATGAACAAATGTGAATAAAACTCAGTAAGGAGTACTTTAGAAGGCTTAAATTAATCCTGAAAACAGCACTGACATCTAGGAACAAGATCCAAGCTATAAATCAATTTGCTCTTCCTGTCCTAACTTATAGTTTTGGAGTGACTGACTGGCCGCAAAAAGTGTTGGATAGATTGGATATTAAAACAAGAAGGATGCTTCATGCTTACTAGATGATTTATAAAAATCAGTGTATACCAAGATTATATATTCCCCATTCCAAAGGAGGGATAGGCCTCCTTGAAATTGATTACATGTATAGATCTGCAATCATGGGACTCCACACTTATTTACTGACCTCACAAGATCCAAATGTAGTGAAAGTTTTGAAACATGAGGAGAATAAATCTAAGATGACCTCTCTGCTTAATTTAGCAGAAGCATATTGACATCAAGCAAGAATGGAAATCAAACTGGAAGTGGATAAAACCAGGGAGCAACTGAATGTGCCAAAAAAACAAAAGAAAGAATATAAGGTGAAGGACCAGATGAGAAGGCAAGAAATGTGGAAAAAACATAAATATAGTTGCAAGTATAGAAAACTTCTGGAAGAGCCTGATGTTGATCAAGAATGAATGCAGGAATGGTTAAGGAGAGGCAAATTCAATAAATGAAAGGTTAATATTGGCAGCCCAAGATAGTGGGCTACGTACACGCTGGTTTACAAAGTCCATTGAACATGTGGGAGAAACAGACATATGTAGGTTTTGTAAAACCGAACTGGAAACAGTCACACGTCTTGTTGCTGGCTGCGATGCACTAATGGCAGAGGGACTGTATACTGAAAGGCATAATAATGTGGCAAGACTGTTACACTAGAGATTGTGCAAACATTATGGTATCGAAGTGGCTGAAAAACACTGAAAACATGAGCCACAAAAAATCATAGAAAATGATGAAGTTTATATCACATGGGATCACCCAATACCAACAGTTCAAAAGATAGATGCTAGAAAACCAGATATAGTGGTCCACGAAAAGAAGACAAATGTAGCATTGATCATTGAAATCGCCACACCCAGTGACTACAGTGTCTTGTGTACAGACAGACACCAAATCATAAAATACCTGGATCTGTAGGCAGAAATGAAAGCCATGTGGAAGAAAGATACCCAGACAGTTGCAATAGTAGTAGGAGCAATGGGTCTTATAAAAAAGAATTTACAATCATATTTAGATATGTTACCAAGCCTGTGTCTTTGGAACACTAAAGTGCTTTCCGCTACTCTAGTTCCCCTCCAGTGTCTTGGCCAACCTCCAATCAACCCAAGGCTGTCTCATTGCCCTGCACTGTGAGATCCTGTGTCGGTTGAACACTAAAGTGCTTTCAGCTGCACTAGTTCCCCTCAGCAAAAGTTTCATCCTGTGTCTTGGCCAACCTCCAGTCAACCCAAGGCTGTCTCATTGCCCTGCACTGTGAGACCCTGTGTTGGTGGAACACAAAAGTGCTTTTAGCGACACTAGTTCCTATCAGCAAAAGTTTCATCCTGTGTCTTGGCCAACCTCCAGTCAACCCAAGGCTGCCTTTGCCCTGCACTTTAAGACCCTGCTTCAGTGGAACACTAAATTGCTTTCAGCTAGACTAGTGCAGTTAGAGTTGTATTTAATCTGTCCTCTAAACTGAAGACTCTATCCCCTTTCACTCTATATTTGCACACTACTGCCCCCCCCCATTTTTCTCTTCCTATTGTACTCCTAGGTCAATTACTTAAAACTACTTTCTCTTGGAAAAAGTTTACCTATATACATGCAGCCCATACTTCAGATGCTTTTCCCTGTAGAAGTGGTGGTCCTTTTCACCACACTGTATTAGATTAGTAGCATAAGATTTGTAGTTATTAGGAAGATACTGCACTACACTGCCCTGAAATTGACGTAGTTTGGTTTTCCTGTTTTCTTTTTAGCAGCTGGCCTAGTCCAGTGTTTCTGACTCACAACCTTGTATTACTTTGTGTCTACCCCCCCTCCCCCCACCTTGAACCTGCACAACTCCCTCCCACTCCTGCCTAACTACAGAGGTAGCTTCCTTTTACTGTTCTGTCCTGACAAACCCTATAGATAGGTTCTGCAGTCTCGAGGACTGGTGTAGCCCCACTCTGTTCGTCTTGCTACACTCGGCTTACTCCCCTCCCCTGCCCCCATTTCCCACGCGCCCCCACTACCTCTACATTTATTTTAACCCCAGACCACCTGACCACACCCTCCTCCTATCAACAGCCTCTCATACACACCCCCTATCAAATTTCTACCATAAAAAGGTACATGGTATCTACTTGCCATGCATTCACTCACACCCATACTTGAACCCCATAACCACTAAGACCCAACCACTACTCCCTCATAAAATACCATTAATCCTAGGATTTCTCTTCCTAACCCTCACATACCTAACAAACATCACATCATTATATACAACCACATCACTAGAAAACACATCATTCCACATACTTTCTCAAACAAATATACACTCACACATTTTCTTTCCTATGTCTTCTACAGTATTTAAAGACAGCTTAATCCTACACATTCATAATTCTCACACTACACCATATTACACTAGAAAAACATCATTTAGATCCAACATAGACATAGTGCACACAATTAAACACATACTGTTTATCACTAAAAATCTACTTATATCTAGAGACATGCACCCAAACCCTGGACCACAAAACTCTCTACTCTCTGCTAGGCAAATCTCTGACCTATTGATTCTGAATGTCAATATCAGAAGTATCTCTAACAAACCTTCTGACCTACATGCATTTATAGCTCACTACTCCCCTGATATACTAACCATTACCAAGACATGGCTAAAACCTAGTACCCAAAATGAAGAAATTCTCCCACCAGGATATAATATCCTAAGACTGGATAGAGTGGGCAAAAAGGGAGGTGGAGTTGCTATCCTCTACAAAAATACAATCAAAATCAAACCTCTACAAACCACCATACATAAATTTCAAGATACTGAAACCTTAGGATCAACCCTAAGCATAAATGACACAAAAACTATTATCATTCAATGCTGTTATATTCCCCCAGGTAATAACTCTCCCATAATTGAAGAAATGTTACAATGGGCCACAGATAATCTCCCCCAAGAAACCATCTTACTAGGTGACCTGAACACTGATTGGTCAGCCTGTACCTCTAACAACCCGACTAACCATATTAATCTTTACAGTTTTACCCAACTTATCCAAGAAACCCCTAGAATTGACAAAAAATCCCCGCAAACAGTCTATTCTAGACTGGACACTAGTTAACTGCCTCAAACAAAACTATCAGACAGGATGCCTTCCTGATGGTCTCAGTGACCATCTCCCCACCTTCCCCCTGCGGAAACATACCAACATAGCCAAACCCATTGTTTTTAGACAAGTCAGAGATGATCGTAAACTAAATATACAAGAACTAAACACTATTCTAAAACATAGTAACCGGAAACCACTACAAACCCTATATCTAGACCAAGCTGTTGACTACTTCAACAATATTTTCTTCATTATCCTTGATAGACTTGCAGCAATTAGGAAAATAAGAGCCAATCAAACTATGCACCATGGCTAACCAGGGAAACTAGAGCCCTTCTAAAGTCAAGGGATAAGGCTTGGAGAATTTGGAAGAAATGCAATACTAGTCTAGCCAAACAAAGTTACCTACAACTTAAAAATCAGGCCAAGAGACAAACTAAATTCGATAGACAAAATTACTTCCTCAATATCCAAAACAAACATTCAAAAGATCCCCAAAAGTTTTGGCATGCTATTAACTCTCTCCTAAAACCAGGCAAAACTAACACTCTCACTCCTAACTCCACGAATGACAACAAGGACATTGCCTCCCAATTCAATCACCACTTCACAGAATCCATCTTAACACTATTCTCCCAACTATCCAAAAACAGCCCTACATATAACCCAACCAAATACCCTGACACCATCCCATCCTTTACGCTCTCACCCATTCCCACCTCAACAATTAAAAAACACCTCCTAAAACTGAAATCTACCACCCTTGCACTGACGATCTACCAGCCAGCTTCCTAAAAATTGCTGCTGAATCCTTATCCTACCCTATTTCTATTCTTATCAATCGCTCCATACAAGAAGCATATGTCCCACAGCTATGGAAGGTATCCTACATTATTCTACTACATAAAGGCAGAAACTCTTACGAATACTCAAATTATCACCCCATTGCCATTCTGCCCCCCTTATCTAAAATACTAGAGAAATGTATACATTCCCAGGTAACACAATTCCTAAACTCACACCACCTCCTCTCCCCCACACAGCATGGCTTCTGACAACACCATAGCACAACCACCGCTCTGATCTCTTTCACCAATCTGATCAACCAACATAGAAATAATAATAACTTTATACCTGCAATATTTCTAGATGTCTCCAAAGCATTTGACATGGTTTCACATTCCTTACTACTAGACAGCCTGACATCCCTATCCTTTGCCCCTTCTGCTATAGCCTGGTTTAAAATCTATCTGTCAAATAGGCAACAATCTGTTCAATGGCAAAGTGTACTATCCCCCTTATTTCCAACTACCAAAGGTGTACCACAAGGCTCCATATTAGGCCCATTTCTTTTCTCCATATTTACCAATAATCTCCATACAACCACACAACATGCTTTACTTATACAATATGCTGACGATTCAACTCGTATCTGTTCAGCTCCATCACTTCCCACCCTACAACAACTCACCCAGGAATCCTTTAGCTCTGTGGAAAATTGGATCACTCAGATCCAATTTATCCTAAACCCTAATAAAACCAAATTACTACTTTTCACCCCAACAAAACCATTTCCATTCCTCTATCCTTCAATATTTCCTTCAAAAATGGCACTATTATCTCTCCTTCTGACCATACCAAACTCCTAGGTGTTGAAATTGATAAAAATCTACACTTCGACATCCACATTTCACAAACTATCAAAAAAGTACATAAAAAATGGGAACACTATACAGGCACACAAAATCCCTCTCGAAACAAGCATGGATTACCCTAGCCCAAACTCACCTCTTGTCTACCCTAATGTATGCTGCTCCAATTCTTACCCAGCTTAGAAAACTTGACCTTGCCAGACTCAAATCATGTTATAATAAAATTGTCAAGTTTGCAAACAACTCCACCTTTAGAACCCACCATTGCCAGGCTCTAAGGGAACTGCAATGACTGGAACTTCCCCAGCTACTAACCTATCACCAATTAGTCATTGCCTACAATGTGGTAACATATCCAGAAAAAAACCCTACACTAGGCCAACTTCTCACCAACTATAATACAAATGGTCCTCTCCGATCTTCCAACAAATCCCTCCTCTGTATCTCTAGGGCTAACAATACTGCAGGAAAAGACTGTTCTCCCACTCCATAGCTAGAACCTGGAATAATCTCCCTCCTGCTCTGATTTCTGCCCCTACCTCTTCTCACTTTAAAAATTCACTTAGAACACATTTAAAGAATTAGTGGCTATGCCCATGTATTACATAAGTCCTCAAGTTATTCCACTTATATACCGCACTTCCTAATATACCTACTGTAATATATATTACAGTCTAGGTCTTCTCCTAATGCTGATTGAATTTGTATACTTATTCTGTTATTAACCATGTGTAACTATTTTTTTCTGTATATATAGGTCTTGTTATGTCTTCTGCTGTATACTGTATTTTAACATATTGTTTGAAAATTCTCTGTATACTGTATTTTAACATATTGTGTAAAATTTTACTTACTGTGGAGTTTTTCTCCCTGGGACTCCGCTGAAAATGGATCTGTATCCAGTCAGACCATCCCAGTTAACAAATATAAAATAAATAAAAAATAAATAAATAAATGTAACACCGTACGAATTGCAGAAGGAGTCAGTACTGGCCACATTGCGAGTGCTGCGAAGAGCAGTTTTGGCTGACATCAAAGAGTGAAACAATACTAATTTCATGAACTTTAATCGTACTTTGAATTAGGAATGGGTTCCATTCCCATCATGGTATTAGAAACCCAAAAGACTTGGAGAAATAAAAAAAAAAGAGACAGGTTACAGTTTGGCTCCCAGACAACAACAAAATATAAAGACTTCTCATATTCTATTTGTGGATTATTTGAAACTGTATAGTTCATCTGAAGAGGAGCTGAAAGCACAAGTGGAAGTGGTCAAAACTTTATCAGATGATAAAAGAATATCATTTGGTCTTGATAAATGAGCAAAAAAACATTTAAAGCAGGAAAGCCGCTGCAATAAGAAAATATCAGTCTGGGACAGGAATGTTATATAAAGGAACTTGAGCAGGAGGGAGTGTATAAATATTTGGGAATTGTTTTAGAATCAACAGTAAAATATGAACAAATGTGAACAAAACTCAGTAAGGAATATTTTAGAAGACTAAAATTAATACTGAAAACAGCCCCAACATCTAGGAACAAAGTCCAGGCTATAAACCAAGTTGCTCTTCTTGTTCTAACTTCAGTTATGAGGTGACTGATTGTCCCCAGAAGTTATTGCATCAGTTGGAGTGGGAAAATAAGAAAAATGCTTCACAATTTTCAAATGATACATAAAAATCAGTGTATACCATGATTATATATTCCTCATTCTAAAGGAAGTATGGGCCTTATCAAAACTGAGTACATGTATAGATCTGCAGTTGTAAGACTGCATACATGTCTGTTGATCTCACCAGATCTAAACATAGTGAAAGTTTTGAAACATGAAGAGAATGAATCTAAGATGGCTTCCCTGCTTAGTTTAGCAGAAGCATAATGGTGTCAAGAGGGAATGGAAAAGAAGATGGACAAAAATCAGAGAGCAACTGAATGTGCCAAAAGACAAAAGAAAGAATCTAAGCAGAAGAATCAGATGAGAAGGCAAGAAATGTAGAAAAGGCATAAATACAGTTGCAAGTACAGAAAACTCCTGAAACAACCCCATATCAATCAGAATCTGACACAGGAATGGTTAAGGACAGGTACATTTAAACCAAAGATGTAAGGGTAATATTAGCTGCCCAGGATAATGGTCTACGTACACGTTGGTTTACAAATTCCATTGAACATGTGGGAGAAACAGATAAATGCAGATTCTGTAAAACAGAACTGGAAATAGTGGCTCATCTTGTTGCTGGGTGCCATTAGTGTATGACACTCATCTTGTTGCTGGGTGACATACGCTAATGGCAGAAGGTCTATATACTGGAAGAAAGAAAGAAATTGGCAAGAATGTTGCATTGGGGATTATGTACACATTACATTACTGAAGTAGCTGAGAAGCTTTGGAAGCATGAGCCACAAATCCTTATGGAGAATGTTGAAGTTTATATCACATGGGATTACCCAATTCAAAAAATAGATGCGAGGAAATCAGATACAATACTGCATGAAAAGATGACAAAAGTAGCATTGCTCATTAAAACTGCTATACCCAGTGATTACAGTGTCTTAGGTACAGAGAGAGATAACTCATAAAAATAACAGGGTTTGCAGGCAGAAATGAGAGCAATGTGGAAGAAGGATACCAAGACGTTTCCAATAGTAGTAAGAGCAATGGGTCTTATAAAATAGAATTTACAGTCTTATTTAGATGTGCTACTGACACTTTCGCGGTAGCATTGTTGCCTCAAAGCAAGAGGTTCTCCCGTTCAATTCTTGGCTGGAGTGCGGGGAGTGCCTTCTGTGTGGAGTCTGCATGTCCTCCCCGCGGTTGGGAGGGCATTTGAAAGACATACATAAATGGGCGTGCCTTCGTTGAAGGTTGAACGTCGAGCTGGCACCTCAATGTTCATGAAAATCTACTGCCAATCATTAGCGGACCGGAGTTCCGCTGTGGCGACCCCTAACCAGGAAAAGCCAAAAGACAACAACAACATTTAGATATGCTACTGATAAATGTAAGTCGCTGCTTCGCAAGGGACGGCTTGCACCTGTCACCCCTGGGATTCCGGATATTGGCAAAGGCTCTTGCCACCCCCATAGTGCCTTTTTTAGGCAAGGCTCAAATTCTAAACCTACCACCCTAGAACACAAAAAAGGAAAAAAACTAAGGGTAATGCTGCTCAATGCCAGAAGTCTAAATCTCAAAATGCACGCACTCGAGGCCCTTCTCAGTATGGAGAACATCGATGTCTGTGCTGTGACAGAAACCTGGTTCAAGGCTCCTGAGAGCACCCCAGCGATATCAGGTTTTACCTCATATCATGCGTTCCGGCCTCAAAATCCGGACAATACCAAGAAAGGAGGGGGGGTATCCATATTCATCAAGGACACCCACACCTCAAGACTGGTGGCAACGCATGATGCATCGGAGACCATCCAGGTGCAATTAACCATAGGCAAGACTGCTCTGCAAATTGTAGCATGTTACAGGCCACCCTCACAAACTCAGGAACCTCACATGGCCTTCCTGAAAACACTAGAGGGATAAATGTATCACCAAACACCATCATACTAGGTGACTTCAATTACCCTAATATAGACTGGGAACACTACTCAAGCCCAAACACCCTAGCCCAAAAGTTCCTGGAATTCATAAACTCAAATGCCATGGAACAACTAGTCACCATCCCCACAAGAGGAGATAACATACTTGATCTCATCATCACGAACATGGGAGCACAATGTTCAACACCGGAAGTATACCCCTCACTGGTGAGATCAGATCACAAACTAATCTCGCTGGAGGTCTTCATCCCACCCCCACCTGAAATAAAAAAGACCACAGTAAAGAACTTCTCAAAAGCCGACTTCACACTTCTAAAGACTAGTGTGGTCTCCTTTAAGGCCCCCGAGCCGGCGGAAAACAGTACTCAAGCCGCTGAATCACTTACAAATGCCTTCTACCAGCACCTGCAGGACTGCATGGATAAGGCAATCCCAAGCAAAACAAAGACTCTTTGTACCAAAGGCAAGCGTCCAGTCTGGTGGACCCCAGCCATAAATAAACTCTACAACAAAAGGAGGAAGCTACTACAAGATAGAGTAAAATCCTTAAAAGGTAAGACACCCTTGATCACTATAAGTAAAAAACTAAGAGCTCTCATAAAATCATCCAAAGCAAATTTCGAGAGAAAAATAGCTAAAGACTCAAAAGACAATCATAAGGCCTTCTTTAGCTATGTTAGAAACCTAGGAGGAAACTCCCAGATATGCTCAGAACTAGTTCAAAATGATGTGAAGATTACTGATCCTACAGACATTGCCAACATACTGGCTGACAGGTTCAGTGCAAACTTCTCCCCTCCCCAAAAGGAGAGATATCTATACCAAACGATTTCAGCCCCCAAACATCTCCAGCGCCCAAGTGAGAACTGCTCTCTCCAAAGCAAAAACACAGCATCCATGGGACCTGATGGTGTCCCCGGCTGTGTGCTCCACGAACTCAATGAGGAATTAAACCCACAGCTAGGACAGCTGTTTAATCAAAGTCTTACCTCTGGATACGTACCCAGGGAGTGGCGCACTGCAACTGTGGTCCCACTTCACAAAGGCGGTGCCTCCACCGACCCTGGAAATTACCGGCCCATTAGCTTGACAAGCCTTATCTGCAAAGCCATGGAGAGGATCATAATGGACCTCATAAATAAAGACATAGGAATTTGCAGACTTTGGATCCAACCCAGTTTGGCTTTGTCAAAGGCAGATCATGCCTTTTAAACTTGGTTGACTTTTTGAAACAGTCACCAAAGCCATTGATGAGGGAAAGGCAGTCCATACAGCCTACCTCGATCTGGCTAAGGCCTTCGATACAATACCCCACTCGGGTATCATTGAAAAACTCATCAGCTTAAATGTTAACCCATACATCACAAGATGGGTTGCAAACAGGCTGAGTGACAGAACCCACAGGGTCAGAGTTGCTGGCGCCATGTCAGACTCAAAGCCTGTCACAAGTGGTGTCCCACAGGGCTCAGTCCTGGGCCCACTCTTGTTTGGCATCTACTTTTCCAAGTAAAAGCAAACACAGGAGGGTTATGGCTGACAAAGTTTGCAGATGACTGCAAACTGGGCCATAGTAGAAAACACATCTGACACAGATATCCTTCAGAAGGGTCTCACAGAAACGGATAACTGGTGCCAGAGCCATGGCCTAAAGTTAAATGCCAAAAATGCATAGTCATACCCTTCGGGAAAAACAAGGTTACCCCTAGCTACCAAATAGGTGGCAATCCACTGAGCACAGAAGAAGTTATCAGGGACCTGGGGACCCAGGTTGATAGTAGTCTGTCATTCGACACCCATGTAGCTAAAGTAGTTAGGAAGACCTTCTACATTGCCCACCTTATCATGAAGGGATTCTCATCTAGATCAAGGGAGGTCATAGTCTCCCTTTACTCATCACTCATCAGACCAATGATTGAGTACAATGCCCCATTCGGAATGTATCTGACCCGACACTTGCAGCAGCTGGAGAGGCCACAAAAGTTCCTCACCAAAAGGATAAAGGGTCTCAAAATATGTCCTATGCTGCCCGACTGAAAGAACTCCAGCTCTATTCAGTCGCTTTACGCTTGCTCAGAGGTGACCTTTGCCTAACATACAAGGCCATGTCAAACCCAGATTTGATGAATATGCTTCACCTCAAAAATCTAGATCCATCAGAGCCACAAGGGCGGGAGACTTAAACCTCGACACGGCTATTAATAGGACGTGCTGGAGGGATAGATTCATCACCCAAAGACTCCCTATGTTGTGGAACAAAATCCCGGTACATGTGAGGCAGAGCACCTCGCTGGCCTTGTTCAAGAGAAATCTTGACCAATGGATGGGAGATCGCAGATATACCCCAGGGATTACCTCAGTGTCACTGCTCGACAGAGGCACAGCAAAATAATGGGTATAGTTCCCCATACTAAAGGGGTGGCGTAAGCCACAAAACGATGGGCTAGGCTTGTAAATGCCCTTGGGCAGATAGCCTAGTATGAACCTATGAACCTATGAACCTATGTATGAAATGCAGAAGGTGTCAGTTCTGGGCACATTGTGGGTGCTGTGAAAAGCACATTTGGCAAACATCAAAGACTGAAATAATAATAATTTCACAAACATTAATCATACTTTGACTTAGGAATGGGGTCCATTCTTGTCATAGTATTAGAAACCCAAAAGACTTGGAGAAATTAAACCAGAAAAGATTATACAGGAATGAGAGTTACACTAAATGGTTCTCTGAGGAAGTAACTGATGCCTGGAATAGACTACCAAATTGTATTAAAGCAAACACTAGATTAGAGATTTTAAAAAAGAGTTTGGGCAGTTATTATTGGGGATGACTGTTCTGGCATTGGTTGGCTGTGTCACATTTCATGTATTTTAGTATTTTAATGAGCTCTCTTTAATTGTAGTTGAAAGCACTGAGGAAGGGGAAACCCAAAAGCTTTGCTGTTGGAAGTATTAACTGTTTTATTAAAACTTCAGAACGTTTCTGTGGTTTGTTTTTCTTTTGCCTTTGGACTTGTTGTTATCGAACACAGTTTACGCCAGTGGACTCTTCTTGTGTTGCTTTTGTTCTGGCATATTGGCAGGCTAAAACTGCATTATTGCCACAGCCTGAAATATCTTTGTGCATGTGTTTATTAGCATCTTACACTCTAGCTCAATTTTCTGCAGCTTAGTGAAGGATGCAATGCCTCTTACTGACCCAGTTGTATGGACTGTTCTATCAACTGTATTATGGACTAGTTGAAAGGATAGACTAGAAACAGTATACACGGTTCCCTCCCAATATTCTAACCTCCTTCATAGATGCCCATATGACAACTTTTTTAGTGTGCCATGTAGTTCATCTGCTAGTGTGCACTGGAATCTCAATATGTGTCAAAAAATTAAGTACTCAAAAAGAAAAAGTACTGGATTCATACACGTCCTTGCCAAAATGATTCAGTGCTCTAGTTTCCATATCCAGCAGGCAGACAAACAGAGTCTTATCAAAGGGTTCTTTTTGAATGGACATTACCACCACAATGGAGTCAGCAAGAGGAGACTTAGTCCAAGATTCCCTCCCCTTGATAAGGTTGTGGGTCTTGCTTAGTCTCTTTGTCGTAGATACTTCCACATCTGGCTCTTGTCTTACTCTCTGAATGGCAAGTGCATCCATTCTGTTCTCCCTGGGAACTACCTAAAAGACAGCAGGATAGAGAAGAGTGCCTCCTGTAGGATTTCCTCCAATGGGGTGACTCAGGAGGGGTCACTGTGGAATTCTCGCCATCACCAATCTTGGTATTCAGGGTAGAAAACTGTATGGGGGATGTAACTCCTTTCTCCTGCAGTGCTGATTGCTTGGACTGCCTAGAGGGGTAGTGTCTGAGGAGAAGTAAGAATAGTCAACACTGGCATCCTGGATACTCTGTATTTACTCTGTGATCACTTTATATTCCCCTACACCTCTTGTGAGATGATGAAGGTGCTAAAGGCTAAGAGCCATGGGACTCCAGGGCCAAAGCCAAGGCCAATACCAATGTGAGATCCCCGAACAGGTCAGTCAGTAATAAGTTTTGCTCTAAGTCTGCTCTGACAAGGAAACCTGTGATGGGAAATTCACCTTTGCTTCTACCAATGCCGACCATAGTTCAGAGAGGAGGCATTAAGGACAAAGAAAGGAACAGGGCCTTAGCTTGCCACCCTGGAACCGGGGGAAAACAGAAGCTATATGTCTCAGTCAGTCAGACATCCATCATCATCGCCTATTCCAAGTTCACCAACAGAGATGGACTACAAGGAGTAAGAAGACTGATTTAACAGTGCAAAAGGAGGCTTGGATGGAACATGGGTCAGAGAGGAGGCATTAAGAAGTTTAGTGTACCGGGCTAATTCTATAAAGTGTTAACAAGTTTCAACCTGTAACCCCAAGTTTGACATTGTCAGTTTTTATTTATCTCCTCTTTGACTCTGATTGTAACATTTGGATGTTTGTAAGAATGTTCAGTTTACCACCAGACACTGTCAATATGCTTCCAGGCTTCATAACATTACAATGACAGTTTCTAGAATGACGTGTACCACATGAAAGGTACTTCATGTAGCTAGGCTTTAGTATATAAAGCTATTTACCCAATATACTACATATGACATTTTATCTATTTGGAAAAAGGTGGTGCTGCGGTAGCATTGTCGCCTCCCAGTAAGACATTGTCCAGCTCGATTCTCAGCTAGAGCGTCTTCTGCGTGGAGACATGCGTGAATGGGCGTACCTTCGTTGAAGGTTGTGCGTCAGGCCTGGCAAGCCGGTACGTAAAAATCAACTGCCAAACATTAGCGGACCGGAGTTCCGCTGTGGCGACCCCTAACCGGGAAAAGCCGAAAGACACAAGCAAACTTGCTTTATATACATTCTATGAGATAGCATGCATTACATTACGGTGATCATTTAAATTATCTTTAACTTTATTCAAAACATGTCATGGGTTTTTACTTAATACAGTACATTATTTTCACCTTTTCTATCTAGTTTTCATTTGGCAAAGATGCTTGCTGTTGCTGACAATCTATCTATTTCTCGGTGTGAGGTGATTATCTAAGCCAAGCCAATACTGCTTGTACACAGAGATGCTCACTGGTCAAGAATGCGACAAAGAATAACCCATTATAACTTTCATAATCAAGCACTCCTTGATCGATTAAGAGTGAACAGGGATATTTTAAGGGCTTTTGTGGGCATGTATGACCCATAGATGAGATTTGGGGAATGCATGAACTTCCTATATTTGTGGATACTATAGTATGTATAGCCCTTAGTATACTTGCTACAGTGACTTTCCAGAGACAGACTGAGGACACAATGGGTATACCTCAGGCTTCTGCGTCAAGGATGCTTTAGCTTTCAGCAATTTCTCGACATATTCTTGACATATGCAGATCAATACATTTATCTGCTAGTGTCACTGTAGGACTGAGCCAAAGCCATGCATACCTTCTGTTGGATGACACATTTCCCATAAGTGCTTGGTGTGACAGACTGCACTCATGTTGCTATTAGGGCCCCATCAGGACCATGGGTGAGCAGTGCCAAAGCAGAAAATGATAGAATTCTATCAACTTCTATGCAGTGTGTGATGCATGAGGGTGCATCACCATGTCAGCCCAGCATTCTACCAGTGGCCTTAATTGTCATATTAGACACACACGCTCACTCTACCACCTCTTCTTGCATGGTAGGATGCCCCCTGGTCACCATGTTGGTAGGTGGACAGTTTTACAATAAATACATAATTAGTTATACTTCGGTTAATGTATTGCTTAGTACTAAACCACCCTTCCCTTGTTGTATCTTCTCCCCCATTTTCTTTAATTTTCTTTTCTTTTCTTGTTTTTTCCAGGAGATGCAGGTCATCCATTTAAGCCTTGGTTAATGACCCCTGAATGGAACTCTGCAGGAGCTGCCAAAAAGTTAACAACACCCAACACCTCCCTGTCCAAGGAATAGATTGTCATCAAGTATGTGTTTGGCCTGCTGAAAGCCTGACTCCATTACATGGATGAGTCTGGGGCACCCTATCGTATGACCCTTGTACTGTGTGCAGGATGTATACTGCATGTTGCATTCTGCACAGCATGATCATATGCCAGTCTGCTAATGAACTGCCCATGATGGTATTACTGCTCTCAGTACAGGTCCTATCATGACTGACAATAGTGCTGGTGGTCAGCCAGCAGCAGTAGTAAGGACCTGATGTGGCAGACTGTGGTTGTTGTTGAAGTGAATAATTGCCAGTGTCTACCTCTGATTATGCCTGTGCCATTTTCATTGGGGTCATGTCATCTCCCTGTATTGAGAAGCAGTATTAATTATCCGGTGTTAAAGGGTTAAGTATAGAAGATCCCCCATCAGTACTGCTATGGGCAATTGCATTCCTCCTTACCTTTGCTCTGGCAATTCCTACCATATCATTGGTGCTTCTCCTACACTCCATCACTTTGCAGGTCCTCCCCCAACAGCATTTATAACCAGAACCACTTGGTTCCACATCTTTGCTCTCTCAGCTTGTTTTGGCCACCTTTTCAAAAAAGGCACTTGTTATATGTCCTTTGGGCCCCCATGAAGATGTGGTTTTCCTCAAGGCTGAAGTTGTCTTTCCTCTGTCTTGATCCCTGATGCTACTGCATCGTGCATTCACCTGAAACAACATACAGGAATAACTCCAGTGAAGTTTGATTTACTATGCAGTCACCTGAAACAACATACAGGAATAACTCCAGTGAAGTTTGATTTACTATGCAGTCACCTGAAACAACATACAGGGATAACCCCAGTGAAGTTTGATTTACTATGCAGTCACCTGAAACAACATACAGGAATAACTCCAGTGAACCTTGATTTACTATGCAGTCACCAGAAACAACATACAGGAATAACTCCAGTGAACCTTGATTTACTATGCAGTCACCAGAAACAACATACAGGAATAACTCCAGTGAAGCTTGATTTACTATGCAGTCACCTGAAACAACATACAGGAATAACCCCAGTGAAGCTTGATTTACTATGCATTCACCTGAAACAACATACAGGATTAACCCCAGTGAAGTTTGATTTACTATGCAGTCTCCTGAAGCAACATACAGGAATAACTCCAGTGAAGCTTAATTTACTATGCATTCACCTGAAACAACATACAGGAATAACTCCAGTGAAGCGTGATTTACTATGCAGTCACCTGAAACAACATACAGGAATAACTCCAGTGAACCTTGATTTACTATGCAGTCACCAGAAACAACATACAGGAATAACTCCAGTGAAGCTTGATTTACTATGCAGTCACCTGAAACAACATACAGGAATAACCCCAGTGAAGCTTGATTTACTAAAATAAAACCCACCCATCACCCCTGCAGCAAACCATTCAAAGCATCCTCCAAAGTGAATATTACAACACATTTGCGATCCTAACACATCAGTCCCTTGCCAAACCATGCTTACAGAAATATAAAACAAACCCTGAAACCTTGGTTGAAAGCAAAATCATACCATCCTTAACGTAAGGAATGAGTACACCAATAATAATTTCATTGAAGTATCCGGACAGTAGATAATATCCATACTAATAAAGTAAAGCAGAATTCAAGACAGCTCAATGTGCTATTAACTTTTCCACCAGTAACCTATGCAGCATTAACGAATGAAAGAAGTATTATAAGCATCTATCATTTTCAATATCATCATATATTAAGTCCAAAAAAGTGAAAACAACCACACAGCGGGGATGAAGTTGTCACACCAGCATGCAAGAAGTAAAATCAGAATAAAAACTGAGTGGCAACAAACATGGCTATGCAAAATAAATCAAAAAAAGCTTTTATTATACCTTAGTAAGAATTTTTGCATTGACCTCAGTGCTTCATCAGGCTTAAAAAATACACAGATTAACACTCACTATATATTAATCATAACCTGATCAATACAGAATGAAATGTTCACTGGTGTTTCCCCTTTCATTTCCTCTATACTTTATACTGTCATGTATGCACAGCTATTAAATGTCATTTGAAATTCATAACTCATGTCATTAGCACTCCTATCATTGACATCGACATGCATCAATTGCATATTACATTCACTTCACAGTAAAACAAATATCTTTCTTGAAAGCAAATTGTCCATTAAATTGCATTTACATAGCTTGCAAATAACTTATAAGTGTAAATATTTTAGCTTACTTTAAAAAGTTTGCGGTTTCCTGCAGCAAATGCCACTGAACTGGGCTGAGTGCAACTAAAAATTGCAGCTTTACAGTTACTGAAGCAAATTCAGGTCACTTTACACTTTTCTTATGCAAAAGAAGTTCAGCTAAGCTGATTTCTATAAATCACAGTTGCACATGTTGGTGTATGTGGTCTCATAGGCGTGAATGGGCTTTGGGTGGGCATGAACAAGTTGCTCTCAGTGGCTCTGGCCAACTGAACGAGCAGCAGCACATAATGAGTCTGCATGTGACAGCATTTAAATAGAAATCTTGACTAAGGTAACATTTAGGTTGGAATTTACTGAAGTCTAATCCATTGCCAGCCAATACAATATGCCACACCTAAGCACTTCCTAACAGTCAGTTATTTTAACTAAAGCCATATAACAACAATTATGCATGTAATTAATGCATTTTGCTTACAAAATAGTAATTATGGAAGGAGTAGCTCAAACACTACTTCTAAACTCATGCTGCCTTAACTTAGTAATGCATCACCATGACATTTTGGATTGCAAATCAAAAGCAAATACACATATAAGCACATGTGAAATGAATGGCTTTATCACCGATTTCCCTTCTTATACCAAAATAAGTAGTACATATGCATGAAAAAACAGACCTCCATAAGACTGTTTCAATTCAATTAGTAAACCAACCTTGACATTAATATCACTTCCATTGTTAATACCCCTATATGGTTGCATGGGTTGGTTATGGTGAAGTCATACCTGAGAGGGTGCAGTTCCCACATTTAGAATATCTGCCCTGCACTTACATTTATCACTTTGGTTCTAGCACTTCTGATGATGGCAGCACCTGTAAAGGCAAGATGCTGAGTTCCAAGCTGGTCAGACAAATGACTAAAATCATGGTCTACCTCTTGCAGGAGCCATACCTGCAAAAACATGAAAATGCAGTGGTCAGTAGTGATTGGAAGTGGAACTAGGCATCTGGCAAGAGTTGGGCAGCCACCAGTCATCCTAGCAGATGTCACTTGCTCTGGGCCCCTGTTGGAACAAGTATACAGACCTGGAGAGGTGGAGGGATGACGAGCTAGTTGAGAGGGTTTTGCAGGTTCAGGCAAGAAGGTCAGAGTTCTATAGCATATTTAAGTTTTCTTATTTTCTTTTTTCCTTGTAATGAGTGAATGTAAACACATGTGTATATATGCAAAAAGGTACAAGTAAACATATGCATGTTCTCAAATGTACATTCATATGTTTACAAATGTGTGTGTGTGTGTGTGTGTGTGTGCGTGTGTGTGTGTGTGTGTGTGTGTGTGTGTGTGTGTGTGTGTGTATATATATATATGTATATATACATATATATATATATATATATATATATATATATATATATATATATATGATATACATGATGTAGATGTTCTACAAAAGGTCCTTACAGAAACAGATGCTTGGTGCCAGAGCTGTGGGCTCAAGCTTAATGCCAAGAAATGTATAGTTATCCCCTTTGGGAAAAACCATGTACCCATGAATTACCACATAGGTGGCAGTACACTAAACACCGAAAGTGTGATCAGAGACTTAGGGACACAGGTGGACAGTGGTCTCACCTTCGATAACCACATCGCCACAACAGTCATAAAATCCTTCTATGTGGCACACCTCATCACTAAGGGCTTTTCATCCAGAAAAAAGGAAGTCATTGCCCCGTTGTACTCATCCCTCATTAGACACATTATAGAGTACAACGTCCCATTTGGTATGTACCTCACAAGACATCTGAAAAAGCTGGAAAGGCCGCAGAAATACCTCACTAAAAGAATCACAGGCGTAAAGCAGATGCCCCATGCTGACCGTCTAAAAAAACTCCAGCTATACTCTGTGGCATATCGTCTACTCAGAGGCAATCTCTGCTTAACATACAAGGCCATGTTAAACCCTAAGCAGTTGGACATGCTCCACTTAAAGAAATCCCAATCTCTCAGAGCCACACGCTCCAGGGATCCAAACCTTGTCATCACAATGAACAAACATGCTGGAGGGATAGGTTCCTGACCCAGAGACTCCCCATACTCTGGAATAGACTGTCCATACATGTCAAGCAGAATGCCTCCTTGGCCCTCTTCAAAAGGAACATTGACGACTGGATGGGAGATAGGAAATTCACCCCGGGGATCACGTCAGTTGCCCTGCTAGACAGGGGTCCAGGGAAGTATATATTGTAGGAAGAAATATCCAGGGAATTGTTATGGCCAGGCTTGTATAGGCCCTAGGGCCGATAGCCTAGTACCAACCTATGAACCTATGAACATATATTTATATATATATATATATATATATATATATATATATATATATATATATATATATATATCTCCATCCTTATAAATAGAACTATCTCTGAAAGCAAAATCCCATCCATATGGAAAGTTTCCCACATCATCCCCCTACACAAAGGTGGCACATCTACTGAGCTATCAAATTTTAGGCCTATAGCCTTACTCTCACCCATTGCTAAAATAATGGAGAAATGCATACATAGACAGTTACTTGACCACCTTATCCACAATAATCTGCTTACCAATTGCCAACATGGCTTTAGACCATTCCACAGCACTACTACTGCTCTACTATCCTTCGCCAACTCTATTAATGAAAATCGCAACAACAATACTTTCTCTTCTGCCCTATTTATAGACCTCTCAAAGGCCTTCGACATGGTGAATCACAACTTACTCATTGAAATCCTAAAAGCCGAATCACTTGACTCACAATCACTTCTTTGGTTTAAATCCTATCTTGAAAACAGACAGCAGGCTGTCCTTTGGAATAATACCCTTTCTTCTTTCCTCCCAGTGATAATTGGTGTACCTCAAGGCTCGATTTTAGGTCCTCTTCTCTTCTCATTATTTATTAACAATCTACATACCAATATTCCACAAGCCACTTGCATCCAATATGCAGATGACTCAACATTAATTTGTTCTGCCAAATCCATAAACTCTCTTCAACTCCAAACCCAGTCAGTATTAAACAATGTTGAAAAATGGCTCATGCAACACTGTCTCCTTCTGAACCCCAAAAAAACAAAACTACTACTCTTTGCGCCTACTCCTAAGTCGTCTATCCCTAACTTCATAGTAACCTCTAGCAATGGCACTAATATAGTCCCTGATACCTCTACCCGCTTACTGGGAGTTACAATTGACAACTCCCTTAGCTTCGATGAACATATTAATTCAACAATAAAAACTGTCAACAAAAAATTAGGCGCTCTCTGTAGAATCAAGCCCTTCCTTACCCCTCCAGCCAGAATTACTCTTGCGCAGACCCACCTTTCCTCTACCCTCTTCTATGCTTCTGCAATTTATACTAATCTATCTAGAAATAACATTAATAAACGTTCCACCTGTCATAATAACATAGCTAGATTTGCTACCTGTTCCCCCTATAGAACTCACCACTGTCATAACCTCAAACAATTGGGATGGCTTGAATTGCATAATAAGCTACTCTATCAGCAACTTGTGATAACCCAAAAAATCCTCTATCACCCCAATAATACACCAATCCTCACTAATCTAATCACCCCCTACAAAAATCTCCCTACACTTCGCTCAGAAAGCAAACCTCTAGATTCTAATGTCAAATCAAACAACAAAGCAGGGGACTCACTCTTTTCCAACACAGTAGGAAAAAGCTGGAATCAACTTCCAACTGAACTGTCTTCACTTGCCTCCACACATCTATTCAAAAAGCATCTTAAACAATATCTAAAGAATCATTGGCTTTGTCCCTGGTCCAACCCTGACTGATTATACCCAATATACAAACATTTCATAACTAAACTTGGTTCCTATTGCTCATGCTACTATAGTGTATACTTCCCTGATAAAAGTGAACTTCTACTCTCATCTGATAACTATTGCTCTTTCCCTATCTTCTAACCTCATAACAAAAAAAAAAAGTCTTACTTCTTTTTTATGAGTATCCCTTACTAAAATTGTTACTAAGTGTTTTTATTTCATATCATTTTTTTATTGTATCTAACGATTTTTCTGTAAACTTGTTTACTGTTATATTGTATACTTGCCTTTGTAACTTGCAGGAGCTTTTCTCCCCGGGCCTCTACTGAAAATGGACATATATTCAGTTAGACTAGCCCGGTCAACAAATGTAAAATAAATAAATAAAATAAATATATATGTATATATATATATATATATATATATATATATATATATATATATATATATATATATATACACACATATAAATCTCAGTCTCTCTATACACATATGTATACAGATTTACTTTCAAAATCATGAATTACACAAAATAATCCATACATATGAGTGACTCACAATACCAACGATGGCAGAGTAAATAGGTCAGTATGTTGAATGTCATGCCGAGTATTCGAATTCGGCATTATTCGACATAGTTTCCCCTGCATCTTTTATAACAGTAACTTAAGTTCTGTTTTCTAGCAGTATGAATATATTGCATAACACCGAACTTCACACTTTTGCAGGGGAACAAGCCCCCCTGCACCCTCCCCGTGGGGGGCTGTGCCCCCACACCCCTTGCAAAGTATATATTCCAACTCCAAGATTGCACTACAGTGAGGAAAAGGATAAATTTCCCAATCCGCAATGTACCATGATCTCTATTCACAACATCAACCACATATCAGTGAATGCACAGTAGCCATTGTTACACCCGACTCTGACAAACATGAAGGGTGGCAATACAGTATTCAGCCAACTATAATTTGACATCCCATGTACACCAAACTTTCATTCTGTCTTTTGATAGTAAACTATATATATATATATATATATATATATATATACACACACACACACACACACACACACACACACACACACACAAATAGAGAGATGTATACAAATATATTTCCTCTTTGAGCATTTACACATATATATTTAAAAATATACAGTAAAGATATGTTTAGTGTAAATCACAAATCATTTCTTAATGTGTTCATTTTGTAAGACAGTCATTATTTCCGGAATATTTGATGCACTTACAAGATGGCTGACCAGTTAGACAGACTACCCTAGGCAGAGTAGGGTTGGGGGCAAACTAGCAATTGAATTGCCTGCATACAACTTAATACAGACTACAGGGTTCATTTTTTTCTGCACAAATTAAAAAGTGAGTTCCTTAAAGCTAGTTTGGTTGATATTTGGGAAAACACAGGCAATCATTTAAGCAGACACTTAAATTAAAATACATACCAAAGCAAAAATTGTAAGATGCGCCCCCTATACCACCTAGGTAAGTTGGAGTTAGAACAAATGTATCAAAGCAGAAGAAGTCATGACACCCTTCTGCTTTTACTTCCAGTAAACAAAGTTGGAAAAAAATAATAAAATAAAGCAAAACTTGTACAGAATAAACAGAAATCATTTCCCCTTGTCAAGAGTTTGCATCTAGTGTATAAAGCCCTACTGTACTGTTTACTAAATGTATCATATTTGACAGATACGTATACACATATGTGATAGGTAAACAACAATGCACACCTTTTGTTCTTCTTTCTGTGGGTGAAGAGGAAATCAGTAATAATAGAAGTCAGGCCCAAATATGATTGAATAGGCCTATTGAGGGTATTCATGAGTATGCAAACATTATTTATTCTTATGAAATCAATACGCATAATTAAGCAAAATATTCTGTTGAATATATACTGAAAATAATCTTTCTTTTTTTAAAATAATCATTCAGATATAAATAATAATCAAAACATTATTACAGAAATACTGCACTACTAATATCCTTTCCAACACAATCCATTTCCTTAGTATAACATTTAGCACCATTCCTTATGTTATACTAGCATATTAGATACTTAGGAAGCAGTGTCAATAAAGTATATAATGACGTAACACCTATTTATGAGTGAATTGATATTGTCCCTCCTTCTTGCTATTTTTTTAATTTTATTTATGAATTACTGTACATTTCTTTTTTTCCCATTTTCTCCCATTTATGTTCTTTTTTCCACATATCTAGAGACCCTGGAGCAGCCCAACCATGTTCTTCCAAGGTCAGGGAATATTCACTCTCCCCCGACCAAGGACTTCCTTACAGGGTTGGGGTAGTGGCTCTGGTCCTGTATGCACTCTGATGCACTGAAGCCTGGTATGCTATGAATGTCATGAGCTTCAGGACCTGGTCAAGGATATGGTGAAGCAGGCAGTACAGAAACACCTTTGGTACCATGCAGGACCTTGCTCAGCAGGTGCAAGACTTGCTGCTCATGTCTGGGTGGTGGCTTTAGTCCTATAGGCACTCTGATGCAGTAAGCCATGGATGTCATGAGCTTTGGGACTTGGTCAAGGATGTGGTGAAGTAGTGGGGAGTGGAGATGCACCTTCATCCCATGCAGGACCTTATTCAGCAGGTTCAAGACTCTCTGCTCAGATCATCTTTGACTACAGAGCCACAGTAACCCTCTACCCTCTCAACATCAGGGTCCTTCTACTGCATAACCATCAGGCAGTGGAAACATTTGAGATCCTCTGGAATGGGGTGGGCCAGGCTTTAACTCTTCTTCACCTCCCAAGGATATTTGCCAGTAAATATGAGCTATATAAGTGAGCAGGAACTCAAAATGCATAGAAGAATTCAAGAGGGAGATGATTTTTCCAAACAAATTAAACTGGTAGATGAGGTTTGCAGCATGGTGACAGGAGTGACGCTGATTAGAATATGTATGTTCTGGCCTTCAGCAATTGAATATGACTATTAAGAGAGATCACAATCCTAATAAAATTGCTGAGTCTAATGCTGACAGAAAAATCACATTCAGTGTTAAAGGCAAATCAAGGCTTTTGTTTGGTGAAAATAGATGAAGATGTCTTGAAGTAATGAACATTTAACACCACCCTTAGACAATAGTGATTTCAGCAAATGATATTTGTGATCTTGTTAGACTAAAATGTTTTACAAACAATCACTGCAAATACTATACAAGAAATGGATGGGGGTAGTAAATAGTACACATGATGTACTGATATGCAGTGAAACACAAACTGAACATGTCAGATTAACAAAGTTGTGGGAGACTGTGACATAATAATTTGAAGTTGAACTCAAAGGAGTGTCATATAGGTGTAAACACAATAAAATACATGGAACTTATACTCACAAAACATGGAACGCAGTCTGATCCTGATAAAGTTAAGATTGTGATGCAGAAGAAGCATCCCCAAAGCAAGATGGGTTGTTTGTTCAATATTTTGCAAAATTCATAAATAATTTGTCCAAGATGTTGATGCAATTGTGAACATTGCTTACATAGTGTTGGGAATTTGAACAAGAGAACAGCTTTGGACTCTTGAAGTTGATTGTCACAGAAGCTCCTACCTTACAATATCATCAATAAGCCGGTAGTCCTGTGAGTGGACGTCAGTCTTGCTTAGGAGCTGTACTACTATAGGAGAGACTTCTCACAGAATATGGAACTAAAGCATTGATAAATGCGTGCGCACACACACACACACACACACACACACACACACACACACACACACACACACACACACACACACACACACACACTTACACACTCACACACTCAAGTGAAATGCGCATATAGAAAAAGTAGTGTTGACCATTGTGTATTGTTGTGAAAAATGTTTTGAATACTTATATAGCATGTGTAGAACATGCCATGAGTCATTTGGAGCATCTTTCAAAAACATGGTATCAGACAGAGAGACGAATCATGGTCAAATGGGGCCCTTGGCAAGGTAATGCAGTAAGTGCCAGAGTAGCACTTTTTAAGTACATGATGAAATCCTTTACAATCTGATATTGTAGAGAAGACTATAGCACAGTAATATGCAATAATCACTACATAATGAATTCTGAAGATGGCATGGTTCTGATTATCACTCTAAATAACACAGACTATATTATATGACATATTGCAATTCCTTTGCAGTTGCTGCAGGCTGCAAAGAAGATACTGAGAAAATATATTACTAAAATGCAACATGTTTAGACTATATGACACACTCCAGATCTATTAATAAATCATTTCATTCTTTAGTATAATGAATAGAGCAAAACTATTAAATACATTATAAATATTCCAGAGCTTTTCAAATCATACAAAAGTCAGAAATATTACGGGTCTGTATTATGTCCTTGAAAAGGCAGTTCAGTGAACGGTATTTACAGTGAAAATGCTGGTCAGCAAACTGTTCATAGTGAGATCACAGTACAGTGAAAATCGGAAAAGCTGTCCTTTCCTCACTGTAATGCAATCTCAGATGGTATATATGGTATATATAATTGGGGGGGGGGGTGCAGCCCACCACAAGAGTGAGTTCGCTGACCGGCATTTTCGACGTAAATGCATTTCGCTGAACTGCCTTTTCAAGGACATAATATAGACCCAAATATTACTGCATGTAACATACTTTTTTTGGGGGGGTGGCTTACATGCTTGCAGGATACCTATATCTCATTTTCGACCTATGACTTTTTTGTCATCAACAAAACTATGCCATCTGACATCACCCAATACAGATCTGACCTACATGAAGAATGGCTAATAATGCTGTATTGTTGCTGTATACACCTTCAAATTCAACAGAGCTGGATCTCAGACAAATGGGGCCCTATACAGGGTAATGAATCAGGCCTCAGCAAACCATACTAGTATCCCATTACTTGGTTGTCTCTCCACAATTATCATAAACACTGTTCAAACCTGTCGGTGTATATACTCTTTTTTTCTTTACTTTTACAATTATCACAGCAATTTTGATTTCATTTTAAACTTTTATTTCAAGTTTTACTGAAAAGTGCTGACAGCCATTTTCTAAACAAAAAAGCACTCTCACATTGAAAACAGACTTAACATGAGAAATAGCCTTACTCATCTGCACACTAAGTGCTACACATATTGTTGTAGCCCAAACACTCTGCATTCACACGTGTGCCTGCAGAAAAAAAGCTAAATAAAACGTATTCATAGTTAAAATATTAACACTAAACTCATAGATGTCATGTTGTACAATTTATTCACAGCTAAATAATAAACATACTGTTTTTAAAACAGACTTTTTTCTTTTGACATATAATGGGATTGGTGTCAGTCACTGTTATCTTGTAGAACTTCTGTAACTGGACTGCTTCATTTATTTCTTGAATGGCCATCATTTGTGTGTGTCTCAGAGTTTGTTTTTCTGTATACTAAGGTGTTATATAGCTACATCCAAAAAAGGTAGATAAATTGCAGACCTATGTTCAAAGTATCTGTTTGCAGTCCAAGATGAATTGACAGTCCTCTCTCCCAAAAACCTTGCTATATGTGTTGTTACTTTACAAGAATTGCAAGAGCACATATTTTTCTGACTTTTATTTAAATGTCACAAACATCTTTTATACTACATTTAAGTCATCTTAAAATGTAAAGTATTATAAACAAAAAAAATTAAAGTTTAAGGCTTAACATTCCAATACTGTGATGCTGCTTCTGTAAATTTATCAAAAGAGGTGACAAGTGCCTTTGAACCATTGGCCGATTTAATTGCTCTGTTTACTATGAAAGGCATAGCTATAATGGAAACAGCTGTGAATCAGTGTAAGTCCTCTTCCTCTCTACAATAAAGACAGTGGAAAACAGTTTCACACCTCTCTGTCTTTTTTACAGCAGCTGCTGAGTTCCTGACATCAGATTGTTAGCAGTACCAGACTAGAAATTTCTCAGTCTGTGGTATGTCTTGCAGGCATAGACAAATTTGTCTACCAGTTATGTGTGAAGCTAAGCTAAAAAAAGTTAACTGCCTTTCCCTTCCTTTGATTCCAAGGCAAGGGAATTGAAGTTTTATAAAGCAAAAGCAGGTTTCTGGAACTTACACTAAATTGGAACCATATTGTATGGAGAAAAGCAACCTAAGAGTTGAGTTAAACTATAGGAGAAGGTAGGGTGTTCCTTTAGGACCAAGTTACAGCTGTCATAAAATTATTGTACCTTTATCTTACGAATATTGCCAGCTCTGATAATATAAAGGGCTAAAGCTCTTACTATGACCAAAGCAACCCAGGTTCAGTTAGCAATTTGGGCATCTGCTAGAGCTGGCATGGAAGAGGAGGGAAATGACTAGGCTTTGTCTTTTAGCTCTCGTGGGAGAAAGGAATGGGGTTGATGTGTTTGGCAGACAGCAGGGCATTTTTTTGTTGTTGTCCTGATAGAGACCAGGACTCAGAACTAAGGTCATCATTAGACAGGTTAGTTTTACCCTACTGATGATGTGTTGTTGCAATAGTAATCCTGTTCAGTATAAGAGAAATTGCAGGATCAGACATTTGGTGTATGTGCTTGGCTGAGGAGCCAGCAGTGCAAACCTGCCATCTGTGGGATTATGAGTGAACACCTCTGTGATGATGTGAGGTATTGCCAGCTATGCCAGGAGAAGTAGGGCAGTGGATGTGTAACATATGCTAGCACAGCTAGCTGGAATTTTGTAAAGAATCACATGACATTTGTATATCAAACTGGTTTGCACAGATGTATGTGTTGAAAAATATACCAACAGTGGGTCTTGACTGTATTGTAACTGATTAAATGTATATGTTTCAACAGAGGATACTGGAAGATAGAGGTTAATCTCAGTCCAGCTAAATTTGAAAAATAGTAAGAAATTAAATTACTTAATTTAGGCCATAAATATTGAATCTTACAGTCCTGATTGCAGCCAGAGACACAATGTCTGGGACAACAAGTACTAGGAAGCCATTTGTATTGTCTCTAGCAAGGAACTAATTGCTACTATGGAAGAGTGGAAGTGTTTTATGGTTTTATGACTTCTAGAAGCCACAACAGATCTTACCAAGCTCTCTGTGTGTATATTATAGGCACATATGTGCTAAATCCTGGCAGCTTCCTGCCAAGGGGTAGCATGGGAACCAGAAGTCAGAGAAACAGATGTTTGTGATGTCATTCTGTAATCCATCACTAAAATGATATTTTAATACTAAATGAGACTGAAGTCTCACAGCACTCTGTTTTTGGTACCTGACAAGGAAGGACTCCTCATCTACTTCATCTTGCCTTGCTCTAGTAAATGAACCAGGGAATACTAATTATTTAGATCAGTCAGGAAAATATAGTGAGATTAGTTAAGCACTGTTTTTCTATATCTATGTGATTTCATGTTCTTTCATTATTTATTATTAAATATATTTAAACTTTTCATTGTGGCTGGTCTTTTAGAGAACATATCAGACTTTGACAGGACTTATATCTATTTGGTGACACTGTGGCCACTCCTGAAAGCCTTACTGCATTGTCCAAACACTATTATTTGTATTAATATTAATTTCACTCAGTATAATTGGTACCCTTGTAAGATCCTTAGAGTAGCTGGCTTTGGAGTGTCTGATGGCAGTGTAATTACCTTATAGTCTGGGCAGAAGGGGGCATAGCTAGTAAATCTGTGCCAGTCTTTCCCAGGTAGGTGTGAGTGGGAATCAGATCTCAAAGATTGAGTGTATCAACTGCTTAGAGCAGGGACATGAAGCACTGATTTCACAGAGAGAATGGCTGAGGACTTGGCTTGGACACTCGGCTAAGGACTCAACTCTATAGCTGTGCTAGTGGGGAGTCTTATTGGGTATCTGGAAAGAGAGAGAAAACCAGCCCCCAGACAGAGTGTGTTCAAACCTTCCAGCCATCCCAAGTTACTCAGTTTCTATCGAGTTTTGGGGTCCAAATAATGGGGAGCCATGATTTCCGAGTGGCACCCCTTCATTTCCAAATTTTTCCAGGTTTTTTAAATTTTCTGCGCTTTCAGAGCTGACATCATCACATGCGCAATGACATCAGTGCCATCAGCCACATCAGCCAGTCAGAATTGAGCTCAAGGACTTTCCTGGCTGACTGGCTGTTTGAAATGGCTTGACGGCAAATACAAGTGCGAGCTGGTATGTTTATTTTTCCTGCTGCTGAGTTTTTTATTCCTGCAACTATGAGTCCGAGCTGGTATTCTTATTTTTCCTGCTGCTTACTTAAGCACCGGCAACTGCTTGGAATGTACTTATACAAACAACATTGGATTGGAATGTACTTATGCAATGAATGCACATTTCAATCTGGCCTTATACTGCACAGCTGGCATCCAAACAGACAATGAACGCATGTTTTTAAGGTACTGTGCTAAACGCTGTCTCTCAGCCTGCCTGCCTATCTGTCTAGATATGTATCTGTCTGTGATGAAGTACTCTACAGCTTTATTTCAGCGTATTCTTCAGATTACACCTAGATGCTCAAGTTTGTGCATGTATATGTATTATGAAAAATTATCGTCCTATCCAAGACTAGTTTCTTCCCATATCTTACATCCCCTATGTATGAGGATAAGGTCTGGCTCCTAAATGACCACAACTTGGATAATGTGGGTATCAGAGAATTAATTATTGTTTTCTACATGCATCTCAGTTAGCCGCATCTCTTTAAAATATTTAACTCAGTTATTAACAAATTATCAGTTTCTTCTATAATACTCTTACTTTTGTAAGGTTTATCAGTTAAAAACTTGCATCTCATTAGGTGGCATTAAATGATAAGCATTCAGAAATAGTTTTAAATCTCAATTAAAAATATAGATATTAATCAGAGTTAATGAGTTTCATACTCAGAAGTCTCATTAATAAATTATACTCTACCACCTGTAAAATGTTGATTAAAGGAATATTTAAACTTGGAAATATGTTTCAACATATCAGGACAGGAATATCATTCCAGGTACAAATGCAGTAGCTTTATTAATCTGCAAAGAACAGACACTTCTATGGTTACCTTTATTCACTAAATATGCAGATGTCTGAAACAGTGAAAGAATAAGTCCTTCCATTGCCTTCATGTACATTTCCAAGAGTCTGTCACTCACTTATCATATTTGGCATTTCTGACATCTGTTTCCAGAAACCTGTCATTTCACTCTTACTTTTTTATCTTTGCCAAATAACACAGGTCTGTCTCATAACATAATAGCCCTTGCCCAACTTTTGCATACTTTTTTTTTAGTTTTCAGTTGGCCACCACAGCAAACATAAGAATTCTATGGGCCGCACAGTGGCTCAGTAGTATGAAGACTGCTATACAGATCAAAGATTTAGCGCTGCTGGTCAGTCAAGAGTGCATTGTGCTATAAAATGTGAAAATAAAATCCAAATAATCATTGTAGAAGTAAAGCAGTATGCACACATTACTGTTTATGGGTAAATGGGGTAAAATAGCCAGGTAATAGGACATTGGAATGGCTGCAGGGGGACTCTGGTGCCATATTTTGGTTGTCCTTCAGTTTGTGTTTGAAAGTTGGTATCCCACAATACATTTGAGTGGGCGGGTTACATAATTATGTATGCAAATTTTACATTAATCAGCATACAGATTTGTACCTATTTTTCATGGGCCTTGTCCAGATTTTTAATCTTTCCAGGTTGAGAGGTATGAGTGTGATCCCTGTGTGCTATTGAGGGAAATTGTGCTTGATGACTGTCAGCTGCAACTCAAAATATTGGGTGTATTCATTTTTGTTACACGTGAACATCTCTCTCCAGTGTCAGTGGTGAGGATTCAGGCTCCTTGATTACTGGTGTAGAGTGGGGACATCACAACCTCAAAGTCATATTTCTGCCTAAATGTAATGATACTACAGCACCGCAGATCTTCAGGTGCCCAGGGATAGTCAGTCAATTGTTTGGTGAGGAGTGCCGCTCATCACTGGGTTGAAGTACGGACTGAAGGGGGTGGTTTCACTCCAGTAGAGCACAGCACATTTGTGGGAAACCTTTTGCAGGAAACATTTTGCTCAATGTTTTCTGGAATTCATAAATTCCAATGCCTCGGATCAACGTATCCACACCCCCACCAGGGGCAGCAATATCCTAGACCTGGTCATTACCAACATGGGTGACCGGTGTTCCACACCAGAGATCAATTCCTCATTGGTCAGATCCGACCACAAGCTAATCGCCCTAAACATCCACATCCCACCCCCAACCCCCATTAGGGAAACCATCGTAAAAAATTTCTTCAAAGTCAACTTCATGCTTCTTAAGACAGTAGTGGCAAACTTCACAACACCCATGCAGGTGGACAATAGAGGTATGACTTCTGAATCCTACACAAATGCACTTTATAAGCACTTACACGAGTACATGGATCGTGCTATCCCTAACAGAACCAAGATACTGTCCTCCAATAAAAGTAAGCCAATCTGGTGGTCCCATGCCATAAACAAACTCTACAACAGAAGAAAGAAACTGTTGCAAAAAAAAAGTAAAATCCCATGATTGGAGGAACTCCCTGGTCAACCTCAGTAAGAAGCTGAGAGCCATCATAAAATCCTCCAAAGCTAGTTACAAAAACAAAATCACCACTGATTCTAAAGACAACCACAAGGCATTCTATAGCTATGTCAAGAATCTCAATGGCAACACTCAGATCTGCTCTGAGTTACAGCACAATGGCATTAAATATACAGAACCAACTGATATTGCCAACATCCTGGCAGATAGGTTCAGTGCTAACTTTACCCCCCCCCCCCACCCCCTAAAGGGCCCATCTGTACACCGGAAGAATGCAAAGTTCCTGTAATCACAGCTGCACAAGTAAAAACCACACTCTCCAAAACCAAGAACACAGCATCCATGGGACCTGACAACATCCCGGGCTGCATTCTACATGAACTACAGAATGAACTGGCACCCCACCTAAGCACCATGTTCAATCTTAGCCTCACTTCAGGCTTTGTGACCACTGAATGGTGCACAGCAACAGTTATCCCACTCCACAAAGGGAGAGCCACCACAGATCCCGGGAACTATCTCCCCATTAGCCTAATGAGCCTGGTCTGCAAGGCAATGGAACGTATCATCATGGAACTTATAAACAAAGACATTGGTAATCTCTAAACTCTGGACCCCACCCAGTTTGGGTTTGTAAAAGGCAGATCATGTCTCCTAAACCTGATAGACTTCTTTGAAGCAGTCACCAAAGCCATAGACGAGGGTAAGGTGGTTCACACAGCCTATCTAGATCTTGCCAAGGCTTTTGACACCATCTCCCACTCTGGAATTATATATAAACTCACTAAACTAGGTATAAATCCCTATGTCACAAGATGGGTTGCCAACTGGCTCACTGACAGAACCCACACTGTGAAAGTAGCAAACTCCAAATCCAACTTCAGACCAGTGACAAGTGGAGTACCACAGGGTTCAGTCCTGGGTCCTCTCCTGTTTGGTATCTACTTTTCTGAAGTACAGGCTAACATAGAAGGTCTTTGGCTAATGAAGTTCACAGATGACTGCAAACTAGGAGCCATAATTGAAACTCCTAACAATGTGGACATCCTACAAAAGAGCCTCACTGAGACAGATATCTGGTGTCAAAGCCATGGCCTCAAGCTCAATGCCAAAAAGTGCATTGTCATCTCCTTTGGTAAAAACTCTGTACCCATGAGCTACCACATAGGTGGTAGTCTACTTAACACTGAAAGTATGATAAGAGACCTTGGGACATAGGTGGACAGTAGTCTCTCCTTTGGTAATTACATCGCCACAGTAGTCAGGAAATCCTTCTATGTGGCACACCTCATCACAAAAGGTTTCTCATCCAGGAAAAAAGAGGTCATTGTTCCCCTCTACTCGTCATTCATTAGACTCATTATAGAGTACAACGCTCCTTTTGGTATGTACCTCACAAGACATCTACAACAACTAGAAAGGCCGCAGAAATACCTCACAAAGAGGATTACCGGCCTCAAACAGATGCCCTACACAGACCGTCTCAAAATACTCCAGCTTTACTCCATCTTATATTGCCTACTCAGAGGCGATCTCCGCCTAACATACAAAGCTATGTCAAACCCAGAGCTGTTTGACATGCTCCATGTAAAGAAATCCCAATCCCTTCGAGTTACACACTCTAAGGACCTAAACCTTGTCACCACAATAAACAGAACATGCTGGAGGGATAGATTCCTGCCCCAGAGACTTCCCATACTCTGGAACAAACTACCAATCTATATCAAACAAAGCTCCTCATTAGCATTCTTCAAGAAAAATCTTGATGATTGGATGGGAAATACGAAATTCACCCCGGGGATCACCTCTGTGGCCCTGCTCGACAGGGGCACAGGAAAATAATTTTCTTGGGTGGTGAAAGCCAGGGTACCTTTTTGGCTAGGCTTATATAGGCCCTAGGGCCAATAGCCTAGTACCTACCTATGAACCTATTTGCAGATGACCTAATTCTATGTCAGGGTTTTGTAAGTCACCACAGAGGAACAAAAAGCTGCGATCTATTGTATAAAAATAATAAAAAACATGGGGGTAGGGTTGGCAAACTGGTTAAGCTCTTCATTTCACAGATATAAGGTATGAGGATTGATTCTGAACATTACTTATGGGCTAGGCTTGTAGTATCTTCAGACTGATAGCCTAGTATTTACCTATGACCCTGTGAATAGAGGCCAGGCATGTAAAGGCAGTACTACAGTGTGGCAGATACCTGCCTCCTTTGTGAAACACTCTGCCTTGTGAGCACCCCAGTAAAAATACAATGTTGTCTTTTTTTTCTTTGTACTCATCCACAAATAAAATTTTTGTATTTTTGTGTTTTTACAGTGCAAGACACTATGGGAGTCCACCTGAATATTGCACAGCATTCCAATTTCTCTACACAAAAAAAATAAATAAATATTAGTTGCTATGTGCTAGTGCAAAGCCTATAAAAATGCTCTGCAAACAAGTAAAGCTTATTAGGACTGCCTGCCCTGCTCCCAGCTTGAAAACTTGGAAGGCCATAGTAAGGCTTCTTCTTCTATGTACAGAACATACCCTATATCAGTAAATGTAAAGTGGAAATAATTCTTCACAAGTGGTTATGATGAGCTTCTTATGGAGGTTGCATTATCTCCATAAATTGTACAAGTTGTGGTTCTCTACCATGTGTTGAATTTGCATGGCTGGACAGGAAAAGATCTGATTGTGAACACTATATATTTCTGCTTCTAAAATGTCTGGTATACATTCCTTTTGTCTCTTTTTGGTAGGCTATGAAAAGCAATTAAGCAGAGTAAGCTGATATGAGCCAGCTGTAAAGCTTGATAATGTAGGTTTGAATCTCATCAGCTTCTCATTGCATACCATGTAATCCTAAGCAAATCAATTAACTTTCCTTAAACATTTAGATCTGTATCGAGGTTTGTAGATTACTCCACTTAAGGACATAGAAAAATAGAAATTATTTCTAGTTCTAAAATAGAGGGACTAGTAAAAACTATAGGTGAATTAAACAGAGCTGCCAAAGCTGTAAAAACTGTTTACTCGTGCCCATTTTGTTGGCTGTGGGCTGCTTCAGAGGTGCTCAGGCAGTAACTCAAAATGTATTTTGTAATTCTGTTTAAGCAGTTTATTTTCAAGACTATATTTAACATACTATTTCTGTTTCTCAGCTGTTTTTTTTCACAGTGAAGCAATCAAGCTACTCTAGGTTTACAGTCTAAGACTCTAGGCAGTAGTGCTGTCTAAAACAGCTGTACACAAAGGTGCGCAGCACATGTGTATAATTACCTGTGTGCAGAAGTAATCATGGTGTACATGCAACAATTCAGTCAGTTGGCTGCAACAGTAGCCAATGACAAGAGGGACTTGAAGGATGCACATAACGTAAGACCAATTAAGCATGCATTCCAGTTGCAGAACTTTGTACTGTCGTTCGCAAAATGTTTGATTTTATGACAAGACTGTGGCGAGCAAAGTTACTAAATAATGCCAAGTATTACAGCTGTACACTTTGTCTTTTACATAAAAAAGCACACAAAGGTTTTCTGGTGGAGGAGGAGTGATATTTTAGGGAAAGCAGGACTTGAGCAATCTATGTAATGTTAAATTGGATAAAAATTAAGATACAAATCATATTTCTATAATGCATAAAAAAGAATCTTTGTAATGGTTTGTTTTTTTTCCTCTTTTAACTGATTGTGTACACATCACTATGTAATATGAGATGTTAACAAAGATGTTTAAAAAAAGGTTTTGTAGTCTATAACCAGTTCACGATTTTAGCATGTTTGTCTCAAGGAGTCTTGCCAGAACCACTGTAATCACAACATGATATTGTTATGGGCACATCACCTCACATTTAAAAGTATGTACATTTCTCTCAATGTTACACCTGCACATACAACTATTGCTTTCAGTTTTCCCCCTAGAAAACTACAATGTATTTTCAGATGAGTAGTGCAGTTTGTAAACAAGTTATATAGTAATCCATACTATATGTATTTGTTCATTGTTTATGTTCTCTAAATCTAAAGGAAATCTATTAGAATATTGTTTTCCCCTAATCTAAGCCACATGTCTGAGTGCATTTTCATTGACTGATTGGCATCTCATACACAATTAGGCAGCCTTTCTGCATGTAGAAGTATTCTGTCATGGAATGCATTTTCCTCACCTGTGCTGCAAGCCTGGAGCACACATAATATGGCATCTTGTTAGGTAGAACTTGCTGAGACCCTCATTGCTACAGCAGCCACTCTGGTACCTCTATAGCAGGCAATTCATTTTCTTTCTTTTTTTTTTTTTTTTTTTGTCTTGATGTCCCCACCAACCAGCTACTCTGCCCATACCATGGTATGGCAAAAAATGGAACCTGGAACAACATCTGCAGTAGCAGTACTGCTATAGGTGGGGGCAAGGATGAACTCCAAAGTCTACTCTCTTCTGTGATCAGCTATATAGGACCTCTGACCTCAAATTTCCTATGCCACTCACCTTCTGAGTTACTAGGGGACTGGTGACCTTGACCAGCAAAGTTATAAATTTGACCCCAATCCTTGAAGAATGATGAAGAGTAAGGGTTAATGGGGGATGTCGAATTGCCACAGACATTCAACTCAACTCATCTCTAAGTAGAATTCACCACAAAAGAAAGAAAATATTTTTATCTGAGGAATATCTTTTTGATCAAGTACACACGTATTTCATGTCATCTGAGGCCCTTTCTGAGGTTAGACATGCTTTAGATTTTTTTTACGCCTGTATTGCTGCAATGACATATATGTCAAGTTTCCTTTGACAGGTTCCTGACTGCACAAAGCTCCATGGCCAAGCCTTTATTAAGTATCTTTCATTATGATTATATTACTTCTGGACTATGGAGTTGTCTTTGGTTGTGTGTAGTACCCCAACTAGTGCATAAGATATTAATCATGACCTATCTAGTCCTATGTGAAATGGTGCAAGTTCATCTTAAAGTACTGTTAATAATCTACTGGTTGATTTGCCGACTCTGTCTCAAAGGGGAGTAAGGTAATAAGATCAGAACTTGAACTAGAAATGGTTATGCAGCTGGAAAAAAGCTATTCCTGCATACTACAATCATACCACTAATCGTTCTATGAGCTTCTGCCTTTTGCTGCTGATATGAATACTTTGCTGACATGGCATGTTGTTTTAGCATATGCAATGACTTACGATTTTCTAAATAATCAAAGACTGAATCAAATAATTATTTTTGTTAAAGATATCATGGTGCTGTTGATAATTTATGAATGCTAAGTAGGTAGCAGTTGTAAAATACTGCCAGCATGTCAATATGCCTCAATGTCACCATAAAATGCAGCTGTGGTGGAAAGTCTTGTTTAGACATATTATTAGAAATCCTCTTGAACCAGTAGGCCTTTAAGGGAGTGGGCATATTACCTGAGCACCGAATAGGTCTGCCTTCATTGTTTCTTATTGAGCCAAATGTTTGTGATAGCACTGACAAGAATATAATATGTCCAGTGGTTGTCATCTCTTTACTTGTCCCTTATAATATAGTCATCCTTCTAAATGGAATTAATAACAGTTACCTAGTCAACTAGATGCAAGTACCTGAAATAATGGTGTTAAAACATACTCTAATACTTACTACTGACTCCAGAAATAGTGTTCATGATTACCAAACTTTGTTCTGCACATATGTGCAACAGCAGACAGCCACTGGCACTTGTGTTGCCTACGACCTTCCAGCTAGTAGTAATTCCAAGCCATAAAAGGAATCATATTTATTTCTAGCAATGATGTTTCCAAGAAGAATATCCATGTCATATTTTGAAGCTTTCAAGAATTCCTCAATGCTGATGTCGAATTGTAGCCTTAGAGTTCTGTTAGGGTTAAGTGTTGGGGCACATGGTCTGATGATAACGGCATGCTGAATTTTGATGAGCTTCAGTCTGATGAGCGTAAGACATTTGTTCATGCCAACAGTGCATTCTGTATACTGGCTAATTGATATGTTTTTCATGGCAAAGCTAACACCATACATACATGCATATATACATACATCTTCACCAGCCAGGTCTCTCTTTCCAGATGAATGTGAAATCTCCAAACTGGTCTCTCAAATGATCTTTGTGTATTCTTGCTATGTCAGTTTAACAAATTTCAATAGCACTTCCCTAGCAATATTAATACAGGATAAAGCTGAGACAGAAATCAGAACAGCAAAAGTCCAGTAATACTTCTTGTTCCTGATCATTCACTCTACTGGCTGTCCACAGAACATAACCATTACAATTTCCAAACAATAATCTGTTTCCCCATTTGACTACAATGACCCTGCTGAACACATCTACCCAAGAATACTCATCCATTTACCTACTTAACTGGATATACTTTCTAGAGCTTTTCTCCTCAGGTCTTCACTGAAAATGGGCCCCTGGCTTAGCTGGACTAACCTGATTAACAAATGTCAATAAATAAATAAAAATAAATAAATAAACTACTTGAAACTCCAACAGGTTGTCTTTATTCTTCCCACAAGGAGGGTATCAGGGGTCTATATCACTTCATTGAATCACTAATGACCGAATACCTATTCGTCAAAACATTTTTTATCACAGCCACTAATCGTGGAATGGAAAATTTTTCCTAGGGCAAACCAACAATTGGCTACCATCTGGAATTTGCCCTTTTCCCCAGTGTAGTGTGAGCTCAGAGTTGGAATATTTAGTTAGGGGGGTGTGGGGGCATAGCCCCCCACTTGGGTAGGTTTTAAATTTTATGATCGTTTTCATGGTCACTTGGTTGGCCTACCGTTGGTTTGCCCTAGTTAAAATTTCAATTAAAACGACATTCGATTATTAGCAGCTTTGATAAAAAAAGTTTGATGAATAGGTATTCACTCATTAATGATTCAATGAAGTGATATAGACCTGAGTATCAGATTCTCCTAGATCTGTTAAGAGAAGGTGAGACATCACCATTTAGGACACCTTTTCAATACAATCAATAGGTCAGATTAGCAGAGGTGATACTGGAAACAAACACTGCTCAGTCATAGTAGCACATACTAGCCTCCAGCTCTGTCTCATGTCTATATTTCAGATGAATTTCAAATAATTTCTGCTTTCATGAACATTCATAGCTAGAGCCTGCAAGGTGCAGGTTTCAGTAGTCATCTTCATGTTATTATTTTGTCACTAGAGGCCATTGAGGATTATAGGGATGATATTAATCCATGTCAGAAGATACATAATAAAACAACAGCAAAAATACAAACTTTACAAGCTGGCAATAAAGAATCCACACAGACATTCCCAGTTTGCTGCAACTTTCTTCTACGTTACTAGTTATTTAGAGGGGATATAGTTTTTTATTGATTCATAGTTGAGGTATTTTGAGGTGGGACCATTTTTAGTCCTGGATCACAGCTCAGTCGTGTTCACCATAGCTGAGTCCAGAATGAGTATGAACCTTCAGATGGCACATCCTAGAGAATAATAGGAGCACATAAACCTCTATAGCATATCAAGGTCTCAGTTTAAGAAGAGTTCCCCATATAGGCCCCTGCATGAACAAGTGTCTATGTAACCAATTAGGAGATAAGGAATAACGTCTGGCTTGCTCAAAAATGTAATCACTCCTTTGAAATACTACACATAAGAAAAATATTTAGGCAACAATACCTAGTGCTTGCAGTTTTAGAATCTGCAAATGAAGGACTTCAGAAGACTCCAAAAACATATTAGGTCACCGTAGATTAGCTTCTTGAGATCTCTGCTATGTCACAATGTAGGGGTCCCAAGTCCTAAAGAGTAGTTGATATGTGTAACTCTGCCTAGCATGGATATGACTGTATACACATTTAATGACTTTAGATCTAGAATAAATTCAATGTGAAGATCCAATTTCCTCCAGAAAGAGGTTAAACCATCAAAGTTTGGAGGCCTCAGAATGTTCTACTTCTTCCATCGCATCAGCATCTGTATTTATACTACCCAGTGGTAGGTGCTCAAGCACTTCTTCCACAAATGCAGGAAATAAATATATGCACCAAATATAATTATTTCCCACCTTGGATTCTACTGACCCACTTTTTCTCTGTTTAAGATTTAAACTTGTCTCCATTTATTTTAAATTTCTGTAACGTAACTCTAAAAGAAATGTTTATCTCATATTTTATTTTCTGCAATGAGTGTTTTATTTCATTATGCCTTAAACGTCTGGAGTATATTTTTATTTTTATTTTTGGTTGGCTAAGAAAAGCAGTGCAGCAGAGTGGTTAAGCTGATATGAGATGGCTGTAAAGCTTGATGATATAGCTTTAAATCTTGTAAGCACGCCATTGCATTCTAGTGATCCTAAGCAAATCAGTTAACTTTCCTTGAACATTTAGACCTCTGCTGAGGTTTGTAGTTTACCCTGCTTAACATACTAGGGAAATCCAAATTAGATACATGACAATTTATTCCTCTCCTGCTCCCCTAAACAAGACAAGAGCAATTTTAAGTGATGCAGACTGTAGATCTCACCATACATAAAACTTATTTTCCTGAAAATACTAATAAAATTTAAAATGGACAAAACAAGTAGTTCTGGTAGGCCTTCCCCAGATTTATAAAAGGATCAGGGAGAGGCAAAGAAGTTTACTTTGGAGATATTCCATATTCCAGTTAAAAAGGATGCTACATAGCCAGATGACTATAATCTAGGTAGTCCAACTTCAGCAGAAGTGAAAATGAAGAAATTATTTCTAATGACAGCAGCTGATGCATATAGTGGTTCACAGAATTTAATTCAGCAGGACTTTACATCAAGGAGGTAATATCAAACAATCACTTATATGGTTTGGTTGAGTGAACAAAGCAGTTGAAACACATACATAGTGAAATGACAACATATAATACCAGCTTTACACAGGTAGCTTGATTATTCCCCTTTCTGTTGTATTTAATCTTCCAGGTACAAAACATTCTAATTCCTTTATGCTTATTGCCAAAATTGGCTTACATCTGTCCTGTACCTTTTAAATTGCATTGCCATTTTGGTTGCACTTCCAATAAACTCCAGCAATTTTGTGTTTGTGCGTGTGTGAATCGACAACCTTTCTGCATCCCAGTGCTGGATAAAGACTATACTAAAATACATACTTGTGGCATTTTGTCTGACAGACGTTTTCTTAGCTTGTACTTTGCAATGTGTTCTACTCCAAAGATATTTCAAAGGTTTGTGCAACAACTGTTTGAAGGAACATAAAAGAATGGAGAGTGAGGGACTCTTCCTTGGTGACATGGTAGTCTGGGGTAAGATGACAATCGAGCACAATGAAATACTACGTAAGGATTAGCCCAAATGTTAAAAGTCATAATGAAGTTAAATAAGCAAAGACATCAGTTCAGGGTGGTTGACATAGTTAGATGACAGATTGCCTAACCATGAAGAGATAAAGGTAACAGAAAGGATTCCACAGATGGCACGTTACCTGCCCATAAAGAGATAAAGGTAACAGCAAGGATTCTAGCCACATAATAGCAAACAGAACTGCAGAGAGCATTAGATCTAGTGGAAGATACAAAGCAATTTGATAAAGGTAACAGCAAGGATTCTAGCCACATAATAGCAAACAGAACTGCATAGAGCATTAGATCTAGTGGAAGATACAAAGCAATTTGATAAAGGTAACAGCAAGGATTCTAGCCACATAATAGCAAACAGAACTGCAGAGGGCATTAGATCTAGTGGAAGATACAAAGCAATTTGTTGTGAATCTATCAGCCAATACACAAAACTTGAGAAGTTTCCTGAAAGATGGATTTGTGTGACAATGAATTCAAGACACAAGAAGGAATAAACTCGGTCAAAAGCAGCTTCATCAAGGAACCAGTTTTAACAATACTAAAACATAGGTAAATCACAACAGGTATTAAGGGATGCATCAAAATACAGCATATCAGCAGCATGGTTCTGTATGGTTTCCAGTGGCCTTTGCACCATGTATAATGACTGTGATGGGAAATAAATATGCCCAAGCAATAAATAGGCATACCTGGGGTTGTTGACATTGCTCATAAACTAGTAACTGCAATTTCAGCCAAAGCATTGGGAGATGTAACGACATTAATTCAGTGACAATAATTAGGTCACCAAAAGTAGAACTTCTAAATATACTTCAGAAAAGTATCTGGTAGTATTAACTATGACTAGCAGAGCAACTCTATTTAACTCAAGGTAAGGCAACATACCAATCATCAGGAAGCTTGCTTATGTAACCCAATGTTACTATTTTCTTTATATAGGAAGGAAGTTGATGATGGAATTCTGAATTTAAAGGTGCTTATAGAGACCAGAAAGATTTACATATGGACACAACTTTTTATTATATGGGGCTTGCTATATGTGGGATTTTAGAGCTGTGACATAATCCAAGAGAGATGTGAAGCTGTTGGGATGGAGAATGTTTCACCCAGTAGCTGTTCTGGCATCGTATGTAAATGTAATTACATGCAAATCTGAAACTTTATGGAAATGTAGAGACATATAGTGAACTGTAATTGCAAATGTAGCTCCACTGATTGTAATTTCAGACAGAAATCCTGAGGCAATCCATATAAATGGGGCAGCTACTGGGGCTGTAGAAACAGTGTTATTGTAGAATTATTGGAGCAGGTCAGTTGTACGAAAAGATGTTTTACCAATCAGTTTTTACCAAACACAGTTCCCTTTTATGGACTTTATTAAAAATAAAGTAAATATAATATAAAAATAATATGAATGTAAAAAAGAATAACACTTCTTGAAGAATTCAAAAAGAGATTTTTTTCACAGTGAGTTTCACCTCCATACCTGCAAAATGACAGTTGTGATTCATGTACCTTCACATTTGGTCTAATAAATTACAAGACTATGGCGTCTTGCAGGAAAAAGTATCAGAACAGCAGCATTCAAACTGATGTTCTATGCTTATCTGAAAACAAATGAAGCTCAGCAAAACAGGATCCAAGTAGTCTCATGTCATGCAGTTGTCCTGTTACTGAGAAGGAATCATGATTTACAGTACTATATGCAAAAGAGTCAAAGAGCAGTGTTTATATTTCAGAATCTTCCCATATTGACAGACATTATGAGTATATGCATTATATTCTACAGCTTTAGTAAACTAAGCATGTGTTTCATTTCAGCCTAACATCTTCTTCCTGCTTCACTATTATCCTACAGCAAGAGGAACATCTCTCATTGTATTTAAAGTAGTTTTGCTAAACTACATATCTATTTTATATTTTAAAACATATTCATTTTATCTCTTAGAATATCTCATTCTCACCATAGTTTTCTGTTCCTCTACATTCCCTTCACAACCTCGAAGTTTCAAAACTTCGAACTGCAAATGATTGAGACCATAAGATCAAAGTTTTGAAACTTTGAACATTTTGAATCGAGATCACCGTAAAACTGGAAATGTGCCATTTTCCTCCCTGTAGTGCAATCTTAGAGTTGGTATAGTTATTTAGCAGGGGGTGTGGGGGTGCAGGGGGGCTTGCCCCCTGCAAAAACATTAAAAAAAAAATCTGTTTTTATTTTTTTATTACAATTTTGAAGTTTCAAAACTTTAATCTTATGGTCCCGACCATTTGCAGTTCGAAGTTTTGAAACTTCAAGCTTGTAAAGTAGATCCATATATATATATATATATATATATATATATATATATATATATGTGTGTGTGTGTGTGTGTGTGTGTGTGTGTGTATTTATTTATTTATTTGACATTTGTTAACCAGGTTAGTCTGACTGGGCAAGATGCCCTTTTTCAGCAGAGATCCGAGGAGAAAAGCTCCATTACAAAATTTAGCTATACAGTGATTAATACAAAAATTAAGTGTGATTAATCATTATACAAAGCAAGTAAAAAATATATAATACAAAGAAAAGACATATAAGTAAATCATAGGAACATTTACACTAAATATGAATGTCAAGGATTTAAAACAATTTACTACATAAGAGAAGTCAGTAAGACATTCCTTACATTGTAATGCAAGAAGAGGATTCAGAAACCAGAAGAAAAGCTGAGGAGGAGATTGATTGGAGGGAAGTTAGTAGTGGAGGAAGATTGTTTGGAGGGAAGTTAGTGGTTAAGGAATTAAGATCAGAAATTTGAGTTACATTGGTAGTTGAGGTAGATAGAAGATGGAGCCTTAGCAGTTGAGACAGAGGCAAGGGGGAAGATGTTCAGGTGGGGTCATTGCAGGAGCAGATCCAAGATGTATGCAGGAATTCCTTTAATAGTATTTTAAAACTGTGGATATTGTCAAGTGTGCATATATGTAAAGGAAGTTTGTTCCAGGCAGAGGTGACAGAGTGGATGGAAAGTATCTTGCCAATGGATTTGTTAGGTTTGGAGATACATAATAGGAGTTGGTTGGAGCTACGTTGGTTGTGCTTAGGGATATAGGAGGAGATAAGATTAGTCAGAGATGGACAAACAAGGGGATGGAGAAGGAGAGAGTGGGTCAGATGGAGCTGTGGCAGGAGTACTTGGTATTGGAGTTCAAGCCAGTGAAGTTTTTTTAGGGAAAGGCAGTGGTGCGTTCAATAAGGGAGATTACTGGTGAATCGAGCTATTTTATTATAGGTGTGTTCAAGCTTGGTAATCAGGTTCTTTTGGAGTTGGGTGAATAATGGGGCAGAGTAGAGAAAGGTGGGAAGTAGGTATGCTTGAGCTAAGGACAGTTTAGATTCTGGAGTTAGGAATTTTTTGTTCCTGTACAGCAGTCCAAGTTTTTGGTGAGTTTTTTTAATACAGTTATTAATGTGAATGTCAAATTTAAGTTCATCATCTACATAAACTCCGAGGAATTTGGTATGTTATTCAACTTTGATGGGAGTGTTATTTAGAGAGGAGATGGAGAAGGAGGTTTTGAGATGTTAAAGAGATTTAGGCAGGAAGAGTAGAAGTTTAGTTTTCTTAGGGTTAACCAGTAATTGATTAGTAGAGAGCCATCTTTCAACTGAATGCAGAGATTCTTGAGTGAGGGTGAGTAGGTGAGGAAGATTGTCAGATGTGGAGATGATAGCTGAGTCATCAGCATTTTGAATCAGAGTGGAGTGAGGGCAGGAAAGGTAGAGATTGTTAGTAAAGATTTTGAATAAGAGGGGCCCAAGGATGGAGACTTGTGGCACTCCTGTTTGAACAGAGAGGAAAGTGGAGGTAGAAGAGCGACATTTAACAGATTGTAGCTGATCAGACAGATAACTAGAGAACCAGCTGACAGAGGAGTTAAAGATGTTAAGGTAGGCTAGTTTGGAGAGAAGGAGCTTATGGGATACAGTATCAAAGGCTTTAGAGAGGTCAAAGAGCAGGTAGGATACTAATTTGTTATTATCAAGAGATGAGGAAATTGCTTGAGTAAAAGATATAAGAGCAGTAGTGGCGCTATGATGAGGTCTGAATCCATGTTGTGTGGGGGTGAGGAGGTTCTCTTGGGTGAGATAAGAAATGAGCTATTTGTGTATACACTTTAAAAGAATTTTAGAAAGGGCAAAGAATTGCAATAGGTCTAAAATTTGAAGGGTCAGTGGAGTTCTTCCTTTGTGTAGGGACAAAATGTAGATTTTTTTCCAGACAGCAGGGACAAGACATTCCTTAATCAAATGACTGATGAGTATAGAAACTGGGTAGGCAATGGAGGAGGATACTAACTTAAGATAACAGGTCGAAGGTTGTCAGCTGAGGGGGAACAAGGTTTAAGTTTATTGAGAAGCAATCGGATAGTTGAAGTGGGGATGGGTTTAATGGAGAAAAGAGTGGAATGGAGAGGAGGAGGAAGGGTGTCAGGGATAGAGTTAGCATTGGGTTTAAGTAAGTTCTGTACAGAGTTAATGAAGAAGGAGTTCAGAAGAGTGGCGGTTTCAATAGAGGAAGTGTTCGGAAAAGGATTGGGGGGGGGGGGTTACCAGGCTATAGCATCTTGGTAATAGTGGACCAGAATTTTTGGGAGTTGGTATGAGGGTCTTTTTGATGGTTGAGTAAAACGTTTCTTTTTTTGTCAAGGTAGATTTGTTTTTTAGCACGGTTTTGAAGTTCCCTATAGAGCTGGAGATTTGCGGTAGTTGTATGCCTATGCCAGGATTGCCAAGCACTGTCCCTTTTCTGCATGAGGCAGAGACTATCTTTGGTAATCCAGGAGGTGTATTTAGATTTAATCCTTATTTTTCTGATGGGGGCCATGGAGTTGAGAATGTTGAGAAATAAGCTGTTAAATTTTAGAACAGCTTCTTCAAGTGGAAATTGTGAAGGAAGGCCAAATTGATGGAGAGTTTGATTGTATATATTTGGGTCAAAGTTAGATAGGTGGCGACAGTCTCTATATGTGTGAGATTTAATAGCTTGGGAGGAGTAGCACTGAATAGAAGTTGGGAGGTGATCACTAAGGGAGTCAGGTAGAGTAGTGGGATTATGATAGTGATTAGGGTGGGAGGTAAGAATCCAGTCCAGAATAGAGCTGGAATTAGATGTAGAGTTTATGAGAGTAGAAGTTATAAGTTGTTAAAAAGTAAATAGGTTGATGCTAGAGGTTGGAGAGATAGAGAACAGAATATTCCAGTCAATGTTAACATCGCCTTGAATGATAGTTTCATAGGAGATAGTTTGAAAGACCCAAGCAAGGAATAGTTTGAGTGTAGGGATGTTGTCACTGGGAAGTATATAAATGGAGGCAATTGGTATTTTATTTGTTTGTTTAAGTTACAGTTAACAATGAGTATTTCAGCTGGGTGAAAACAAGGAGGGATGATGGGAAGTGGGTGAATGGAGAGCTGTTTGGAGTGTAGAAGAGCTACTCCTCCATCTTTTATATAGGCCTATCTTTGCAGAAAATATTGTAACCAGGAGGAAAGATTTTGGTATTAGTTATGTGAGGTTTTAGCCAAGTTTCAGAGATGTAGAGAATACTGGGGGTGTAAAGTGATAGCCAGGAATGGAGTTTAGAGACTTTGTTTTGAATACTTCAGATATTGAGAGCTATAATTTTAAGAATTTTAAAAGATTAGGTAGTAAGAAGTTGATGACTAGTTTGAGAAGAAGAAGAAGTTGCAGTGGAGGAGAGATGGGTGAGGTGAGTGTCAGGGCCTGGATTGGGATTGCTTAAAAAAGAAGAGGAACTGGAGAGGAAAGAGGAGAGATAGTCAGATTTAAGTTTGGATTTTGAGGGGAGATAATAAGATGTGGAGTATTTAATTTTATAGAGGTAGGCATTGTGATGAGAACAAAGAGAGGGTGATAAGGGGAAAGAGTAAGGACTTAGGGAATGGCAATGTTGATGAGGAAGACTAGGGCTGTGGTGGAGGTCAGGTAGTGTATGATGGAGGGATGTGGACCTAGAGAGGAGGGGTAGCAGTGTTATAGTAAGAAAAAGATGTAGTATGTTAGCAAGAGATTGGAGTGCAAGGCAGGAGGATAGTAGATGGGGGAAATACAGAAGGGTAGAAAAAAATGAATGTAAAGTGTAATGTGGAGTAGAGTAGTGAGGAGTTGGGGAGTATGTTGAAGATAGGAGGAGGGGGAAGAGTATAAAGCTTTAAGGGAGGTAGATTGAATACAATAGTAGAAGGGAAGATAGGTGGGGACAGAAGGTGAATGAGTGGGAGAAGGAGCTTGGAGGAAGTAGCAGGGAGATGGGGTAACTGGGGGGAGTGAACAAAGAAGTAACGTATAAATGTAATTGAAATGGAAGTGGGTGGGAATGGGGGTAGTGTAGGGGAGTGGAGTGAGCCCGAGTGCAGTGAGAGCAAATGGGGCGGGGCTACACCAGCCTGGGAGAAGCAAGAAGAATAAGAAAAACAATCAATATAAAGGAGGTGTACAGGTGAGTAGTAGGGAAGAGAGGAAAATAAAACAGATATCAGTGGAAGCAAACAGCTTGTAGACAGGCAGGAAAGAATAAGGTAGAATAACACAGATAGGAGAATGTGGTTAGGTTTGCAAGTAGGATGAGCAAAAGAAAGAAATAAAAGCAAAATGGGACAAGTTAAAAGAAAAAAGGAGAATGTTAGAGGCAGGAAGGAGGGCTGAAGGAGCAGCTGTGATGGAGTTTTAAAAGTGCGATTGCTGCAGTGAAGCAGAGTACTGGTAAAATAAGCTAACAGAAACTTTTAAGATCTTAAGGTCAGTATATATATATATATATATATATATATATATATATATATATATATATATATATATATACATATTTTTTTTTCTTTTTTTTTCTTTTAATTTTAAAAAGCAAAAGGGAATTCAAGTGAGACCTCTGGCAGTCCATAAAGCTGAAATATATGTGTGTGTGTGTGTGTGTGTGTGTGTGTGTGTGTGTGTGTGTGTGTGTGTGTGTGCATGTATATACAAATATATGTATATATATATATATATATATATATATATATATATATATATATATATATACACACACACACACACACACACACGTATATATGAAATAATTTCAAATAATTTCTTTCATTCAGAGATCACATGTGTTGCATGTAAAACCAGTAGTCCCTCTCTGTCCTCCTCACAATCACTGTGTATCAGTTTCAAATATCCTCACATTTGGAAGGAAATTTTCATTACACCTCTCTCAGAATTCCTTTGTTTATAAATGCCAATGGTCCTACACCATTTGGGAATGCCTCCATGATGGTCCTCTTTAAACTATGCTTCCATTTTTTGCATATTGTCATGCTCTTTCACTATACATTTTGTTTACATCATGCTATGTCTGTTTATCTTAATATGCCAGCTCTTCTTATGTGTTTGTGCTATTGAAGTTTTTGCATCCAAAGCTATCTCCCAAAAAGAGGACACTGTGTCTAAGTGAATTATATGAATCACCAATAATAAATAAAAAATTAAAATAAAGTAAAACAATTATGACAACTTCCATTTTACATTTCCAGACCCATCTGTTTATACTTCCTGTTTTTTTTTTTATAAAGAGAAGAACTATCACTCTTGAGTTTATTTCTTAAAATCTCTGAGTTTGCATTTTAGGTATTGTACATTAGAGGTATGTTATGGAGTATAATCTGCATTTTCTTATTGCTTATATGCCATGGTCATAAAACATCTGATATCACCTCTCATTTTATTCCACAAAGTCCTGTTGGTCAGTGTTAGTTCAATTGTTTGTCATTCCACACTGTTTAGGGAATCATTCTCATATGTCATTGCATTTCTCACTTGGTTTTACACTAGAAATGTGTGCTTTAATACACACACACTCACACACACACACACACACACACACACACACACACACACACACACACACACACACAGATATATATATATATATATATATATATATATATATATATATATATATAGATAGATAGATAGATATCTATAGATACATACAGCTAGATACAGACAGATATAAAGAGAGAGAGACATATATAAAATATAAAATATTATACAGTCAATTGAAAACTAAGAAATTATAACAAACAACTAATTTTTCCCAATCCCCACAGGTTTATTTTGGAATCCTGGTAACACTGCTATATTTATGTTTGTGTAGGCTATATAAAGAATCACAAGTGTCTAGGACAACTATTTTTAGCATCCCACTCTATCCTTCAGGCACTGGAGAAGGACTGGAAAGTTATGTGCTGTCCGATAAGGAAACAGTCTTGAGTATTCAAGACTTTTTTCTTTTATCCCTGGGGTCTTCTTTCAGATTATTTTCTTGCCACACCATTACTAAAGGAGAAAAGATAACAATATGTGTTCAACAACATCAGTCCCTAGCTATAAAGGATTTCTGTACTCCTGTGTTGAAGAGTCACATGGATTAGAGTCATCTGTTGCTCATCCTTCTGTATGCAAAGGGCACTAAAACTGAGTCATCACACCATACAGATTTGATTGCATCATAAAATTCATGAAGAATCAAACTGCAAAGGCTTGGGTTATTATCTGTTACGGCAATCAGCAATACACAGTGCCTGACTCAAAAAATATAAGTTTAAATCCAGGTTGTCTGGTATTTAAGTGTATGAATACCTTACCTCATAAGCTGTTATTTTTGAAAGCCCTGTGATATACTTGAATATAATCCTGACTAGGACCCATTTGATATGATTCTGAGTAGTGGCCTAGGAGATCCTGCCCTGCAACACCCTCCTGGCTAGTGACTATGATTGGCAGGGACTGGGAAATGAATAGTCATTGAGGTGGAGATAGAGATGAATGGCCAAATGGTCAGGCAGAAAGGAGCAAAAAAGAAACAAGAAATCACAATTTGTAACTTTTTACATTTTTTTCTAAATGAAAATGATAAACTAAGTCTCTTTCATTTTCTGCTTTGCACCTACAATTCTGCTGAACAGGTATAGTGCACTATTAACTAGTACATGAATTTATTTTAATTCATCCCTTGTTCAGTGTGGTGAGCTAGGCTATAAACACAGCCGGTGGAAATAAGACAAAAATATACACCAGCTGTACAATATGTTAAGCAGGGTTCAATGCTGTGCAGTATCATATCACTACTAGGGAATAAAGACGTAGTACACAAAATAAAGACCAAAAATAGAAACAATTAATTGTTGTCCTTGATTGCATTTATATTCCGTTTTGACTCTATAATGCTTGATGAGCTTAATCGTAAATCGGGCAAAGTAAAATTCCAGCCTAACAGTGTTGGGAAGTTCCTCCCAAAAGTAATGCCCCATTTTGAACAATACTTTTTCAGTAGTACAAATATTATGCCATGGTCTCTCCAAGCAGTTAGTTCATAGTTCTGTAAACTCATTTAAAAGCTTATGCAGTAATTCACTCAAAGATAAACTAGCTTTTACTTTACTGGCACTCAACCCACATTTTCTAGCTAATGCAGTTATTTTTACTAGGACCTGAAAATGTCACTTACAATGTATAATATGTTTGTGGATGTCTGAAAGCTTCTAGAGTTATGACTCAGTTCAGAGAAAATGAGAGGCAGGGCATATTCACAATTGGAAAGAAAGTAATTCTCCCATTAGCAGTTCTCTTGTACCACTTAAATGTCTGTAATGTGGCACGGATACCAATTTTAACTTAAAATAACAAAATGCCAAGAAATTCTGACTGAAATATGTATATTATGGTTTGTTTACAATTTGTCTTTCATAAGCCATCATGTCGTCAGCCTGCTGTTTGGTATCACCTTTGTTAGTGAAGTGACTTCAATAGATCTGCAACCTGATTTTTGCAAATTTGGTCATGTTATCATGGGAAAGAAAGTTCTTGTTCCACTCTGAATTTTATAATTATTGTAAACATTATTGGTGTTATTTGGATGATATTTTTATTCTTTGGAATGGGACAGGCTATGATTAATGATTTTTTACATGACTTAAACAATACAACTGAATTTTTGAGGTTTATACACTGAGTTTGTTTGGGTTGTGTTAATTTTTTAAAAATCACTATTTATAAAAATGATGTGGGCTTTTCATCGACAATTTATAGAAAGCTCACTTTTTCAAATGCTTATTTACACTTTAGAAGTTGCCATCCTTTTTCCCAGAAAAGAAGCATTGTTAAAGGCCAGTTCATTAGACTACCCAGAATGGTCTCCAACAAGGATAGCTTTGATAGGGAGAAAGATATTTTAGAGGATATGTGTACTGATAGAGTTTACCTCAAGTCCCTTATTAAGGCAATAAGTAATGATATTTCAGGGCATTGGTGTAACAAATACACCCCCCTCCTCAGCATTGGTTTGAACAAACAGGTTTCAGAGGATAGAAACGTCCTCTTAGGACAATGATTCACAACCTTTTTGTGGGGAGGGCCACTACAGAAATTCTTAATGCCTCTGCGGGACACCTCAAAACACAATAAGTCGTTACGAGTGAGCAATAAGTACAGGTGACTGGCATTTTTACTTAAAACAGCAGTCATGACATTGCCTGTTTTCTAAATCAACTTTGCACTTAACTTTATTCTAGCTTGTAGCCATGACTTATTACAAACTCTTTCAGAAAGTTACTGCTGTTTACAGACTACAAGTTATAAACAAGAAAGAATAGTTACTTCCACGGCTAAAATTAGAGGCATGCACAACTGCAGTCAATTAGGTAAGTAAGCACATGCTGGAAAGTTTGCATGACTGGAGTAAGGCATAGCATTTTTTCACTTTTTTAAAAAAATTTTTTGTTACTCTCTGGGGGCCGGATGGCATTGCGTGGAGGGCCAGATTTGGCCCCTGGGATGGACGTTGTGCACCACAGTCTTAGGAGTAAGTATGGATATTATTGATCAGCTTGATTCATTGCTAGCCAATACTTCCTTATGAAATGGTCAGACCTTAAAAGATAGTGCAGATTCATTTCAATGGGCATCAGTTTTACAGTATAATGCAGGATCACATATAGTAAAGAGAGTATTAAGGAGAAAATGGAACATTCTTAGATCTAATAGCACTATTTCTATGAACCACATTGTGGCCGCTTCAGTGACTGCCTGGCAAGTGGAGTAGCAATGGCAACTAGCAAGGTCTAGGAAAAGGAAAAAATGTTCACATAGGAAGTGTGATATACAAGACTACATTATTACTATCTCTTTTGTCCTGGTATTCCCTCAAAAGTAAGTTGTAGTCTGTAATGGAGACCACCTCACCTTCAATGTGCAGATTAAATAAAGAGATTGAAGAATGCTACAGTATCAGAGATTACCTAAACTGTATCTAGGCTAGGTTTGCTGTCAGAGCCCTATAAACTGAAGTACCTTTATGTGAGGCTTGGACAAATATCTTAACCTTTGGTTGTGAACACACAGAAGTGTGACCATAAGCTAGGCAAAAGATATATGCAAAATAATACTTTTTTTTTTGAGGAATGCTGGATTTAAATATAAATAAGTAAAACTTGGTATTGTCACAGTTTATTTACAACTCTCTCACTGTACTATACAATAATGATCTGATTTCCATGTATATTATCTGTATCATCTGTTGTCTTTTCTTTTTTGTTTTTGTTAGCTGCTTATCTATTCTTTATTTGATTCTATCCTGCAAGCAGCCAGTAAATGGTCTACAGACATCAGCGCTCTACCCCCAGTTAATTAACTATAAATAAAACAAAGCCCATTCACTGAAGACTGCTTTGTCAAATTCAGGCATACTGAACTGCCAGATTATTATTATTTTTTTAATGTAACAGACTTTGCTGCTTTGCTCATATTTTTTATACAGTAAGAGAATCCTGCACTCTTTCTATATGGAAACTAAATACAGAGCTGCAAAACCTGATAGTAAGTTAGAAAAAATGATTTCTAAAGTATTGATTTAGTTGGTTGGTCGCAGCTAAGAAATCTTTGGTGAATCATTTGCAGATAGCTGTAATGTATGCTGTGCTGGACTGTGTAAAACATACTTAGTGCTAAATTATATAACAAGTCTGAGATCACCATGCAGTGTAGAAACAGAAGTTGTTAGACTTGAGCAAATCTAAAATATTTAACTGTTTCCAATGTATGGCAAATTTGGAATGAGAAAATGGCACCTTCGAATCACAGTGCGATAAAGAAGCAATTTGAGTACTTGTAGTCTAACAACTGCTCTTCTCCCATTTTATGCAGAGATCTTTGATTTTTGTCTGTTACACATCTGACTGTGAGCTGAGCAGATGATGGGGTCCCTGTTTTGGAACTGGCACACATAATGAGTTGAAGCCATGCGAAAACAGTAAGGGAAGCAAGGGTTAACCATTTGAATGGGTGCCTATGATGATTAGACCATAGTCTACAAAGTTTCTATTTGATAGGAGTGTTGTGCTTCATCATTTAAGATGTATTGTGAGATATCTCCAAATGGAGGGCGAAAGCTTCAGCCTCTGGAGTGGGGTGGTATCAATTATGAGCCTGGCTAGTGTGTCTGCCTTTGTCTCTCTTTTTATTTTGATATATCTGTGATAATTGGTCTTACCAAGTTGTTTCTTGGTTTTTACTTCAGCAGAGACGGACTCTAGGAATTAGAGTGCCCCAGCATGTAAAGGGAAGAAGAACAAGGCATCACAGTGACAGAAGCAAACCAGATAAGTACAATATGGCTGAGTGAGAAGTAGAAGCGGTTATCCACAGTACCTTCTCAGCAGAGCTGCAGACGCCTTTGTCTAATGATTTACAGCCCACTATTATAAACCAAAAACATGATATAATTTTGTTTCTAGGAATGGAGAAATTCTAAAAAACACCACTTTGTTAGTAGCTATATTTTGTCAGAAAACATGGCTATTAGCAGATATTTTTTACATATATTTGAATTTTATTAAACTAATTGTCCTCAGTAATGCAATCATATAATTACTGATTCACTAGGAGTGACATCCTAGCATGTTGTATTCTAAATGATAAGCTTACTTCAGCCATTGTTACAAAGTTAGACATTATTTTTTATGCAACACAAGTGGTTTCTATTTTTAGCAAATATGTTGTCCTAATGAGCTGTTTTGCAAGCAATTCATTCAATGATCACTTTTAGTAATTAAAAGTAATAAAAATCAGTTTGCTTTAGGCAGTACAACAACATAAATTTGCTTTAATCTAGGCAATTAAAATATCATAGGCAGTGCAAAAAGGTCAGGAATACAAGTCATCAAGCACTTTTCCCATTGATTTGAATCCCTGTCCCATTCGTCCTCCCACTGTCTGACTGTAATCACTGCAGCTACAGTAATAGTTGTGCTGAGGTGAGCTGTCATGTTAGCCTTGCACTGACCGTGTGGTGTAGAGATGGTGCAGGAGCACCACATGCATATTTATGAAGGCGCGCTGCCACAATGGCCACTTGCATAGGAAACGTGTGCGAGTGCAGGGGAGTGTCTAAGCGCTGCATGGAGGAGTGAACATGTCGGCTGCATACGCGCAACCTAAAATACTGACTAGTACAGCCTGCCTCTAATAGTAATCACTCCTGTCAGTGTCCGTGGATACTGAAATGTATGCAAAGCATACAAGACAGTTTTGCGAACACCAAAATAAAAAGTAAACACAAAGGCACGTAGCTGAATATTGAGTCCCCGTCCCTCGAACAAATGACATTTAAAACCCCGTACCCATATTCCATTGTAGTGTCGATAGTTATACCAAGTGGAAGCGAAACGCATCATGTTAGCACGCCGCCAATTGCTAAACCTATCCCAATGGTTAGGGTTACCACCTGTCCACATTGTGAGGGACAGTCCCCCTCTGGGCAGTTGTGTCCATACCAAAACCATTATAAATGTCAAATGTCCTGTGATTGTAGGACATAATTATGTCCCATATTTTATGTAATAGTCCCATACAATACTTATTTCCGTATGTAAAATACCTAAATGTTACAAGAAACAGAATAAGCAAGTAAACGAAACAGAATAAGCAACTAAACTGCTACAACAATAAGCTTACATTTAGGCATAAAACTAAAGTACTATCCTTTGTACTGACCGTGGGTATGTGTTGGCCTGTAAATCTGATGTGTGTCCCGAAAATGTCCCATTTTGGTCATATGAAAAGGTGGCAACCCTACCAATGGTCAGAGCATTTGCCCAATATCTGCCCATTCGCGGTCCAAGTCGTCCTCATCAGGATGGCCCAAAGATGAATGGGTATTACCCAGGTCTACCTACCATGTCATGAAAGATAAGTATTTGCGTGTACCTATGTGCGTGAAGTACAGCATGTGGAAGATCAAAAATGCTAGGGTAGTCCACACAACCATATTGGTACCAGAGATACGTAGTGTACACAATGTGTTCTGTTGACTGTGCCATGGGCCATCAACCAGAGAAGGGATGGCTGGTGTGTGTGGAATATGGGGGTGGGGGGTGACGGGTAATGTAATAATTCACCAAGGGGAGACTGGGTTGGATGCACAATAGGTGAACTGGAGGTGTACGAGGAAGCAGTGGGTGAATCAGAAAGAAAACCAAAGAACAAACATTCACATCCACAATACATCCTCACAGGCCATACTGTAGAACACAATCCCACAAACATGAACATTAAAATGTGCGATACACATGTACAAAAACGTTACCGGCACATACCCACATAATGGTCTGGCCAGAACTGAGCCATCCAACCCCAACACACCTGGATACATAATTAAATACCCATCATCCA